>NW_024537712.1:0-73286 GCF_016628075.1 Suillus paluster | reverse complement strand
GCCAGACGGCGAATATTGAACACAGTGGGCGATAATGAAATTTAAAGGTGAACCGTCACGGAATTTTCCTAGGAGCTGCCATGTTTTCGTGCTCCATAGCTTTGCCGACCCTTCCCATGAACAAGTGGCCAACACGGTGCCGTCTGGGGAAAAGTCTTGTGAGCTGATATTGGGTCCAGGTGAAAACCAATGGGAGTGGGCTCTGATGGGTTGCGTGAGAGGTTCGCAAGTGTCTCCATCCCAGGCAATGAACTCCCCGTTGAAATCACCGGTTGCCATTAATTGGCCGTCTCGGGATACCGCGATTGCACGCACGCTGTCACGATGCCCCACCATGTTCTTTTTCAATATGACACCTTCCTTCAAGTCTCATACACGAACCATCTTGTCTGCTGAGCCTGTCACCATACGACGACGATCGGGGAAGACTGCGACTGCAAATACGGTATTTTCATGATCTTGAAAGGTTCGAACGGGTGTGCAACTTCCAATGGTGACTTGCGCTACTTCTTTTGCCATCGTGGTGGACCTTCGGGTCGTTGAACGCGGTAGAGGTGGACTTATTATGTAGGGGCGGATGGTGTCCTGCTCAAAGCTGTAGCGGTGCGTGTACTTAGCGTTTTTGTGCACCTGCCTCGTGTTTCATTGAACGCCCGTGACACGAGGTTCAACCCTCCTTTTTAAGCTGCAACGAGGTCATTATTAATCGTGTCTTGCTCCATGACATACGCCTTTAATTGTACATGTGTCCAACCTTCTTCGCCACAGCGTTCCGGATGTAACGATCCGTGCTAATCTGGGAATGTGCTGTTGTTTCTTCCCCTCATCGGATTTGACTGCTCAGTCCTAATGATCTGACGTACGCCATTTCTACTTCTCACTGTCAGGCCACGTTTATCTCGGTCTGCATACGCATCGGATGCGGATAGCCCGACGGCCTCCCCCCCTTCTTAGATATAGCTAGTTCGGATGAAAGCTGACTGCCTTTTCTTTCGCTTGATCGAGTCGGTCGTGAACGACTTCTTGCAGCAAGTTTTCAGCGATATTTGTTGGACGGGAACAGCTTCGTGTAATATGTGAACCACACCATGCTATCGGCCCTCTGAATTGAACATCAGCTCGGCTATGTAGCTTAAATAACAGAGTCGTTGCATTAGTCTCAGCGTTCTTGTGTAAATCTATCATGTGCATATGGTATTTTCATACTCGGGGATGAGATTCACTCCCATTGGAAAGGGGACTTCCCTCCGTGCTTGACGAACGCAAACGATGAAGGCACGAACATTCTGCGACATTGAGCTATTTGCAGATATTTGGCTTTGTACAAAGAAAGGAATTGAAAACGTTTGTTTGGCCTTATTGAATCCTAAGGCTGCTGACAGGCACGCAAAAAATGACCTCCCCAAGTAATTAAGGTCAAGCCGGCGGCCCCATCCAGTGTCCTGTCTCGCAGATCAAGGGGGCCCGATGATGTGATATGCGAGGTCATCAAACCCTAAGAAGACACTGAAGAAAGAGAAGGCTCGATGCCTGACTGAGATACGGCGTGCACCAGTCTTAAAGATTTAAGTACTATCAGGGTACAGATGAAAATGACACAACAGATATCTATCCTCCATGCCTATATGATACAACTACAAAATCTCTAGTCGCCTAACGTCCATCATGTCGTCAATACTAGCCATGTCTCTGACTTGTGCAATGATATCGTAATCCGATGCGATTCTCTTATATTCTCCGCGACGCTGCTCTGCCAGCAACAATGCGCCGAAAGGCTGTCTAAGGTGGACCATCAATCGAAACTCTCGTGAGTGGGACTCCGAATCAAGTCCAAACGGCTCAGGCAGCTCGAGGAGACAACGATCCCACGGGCGGACGAGCACGAATGTCTGCCGAATGGGCCTTGCCCGCGAGAACTCAATGAGCTCATTTTCCGTGGTGACCACCAGGTCAAGAAGTCCGTCTGCCTCGACTTCATATGTGAAGCATGCCCCCTGGACTTGACCAGGTGTCCGTCTGACCTCAGTCACACGGAATACCATGCAAGGCAGCTGGAGTCTGCGGCTCGCAAAACGAGGAGGGTTCATGTTCTTAAACAGGGAATAAAGATTTGAAGCTGACTCCACGGCCACGGCATTTCGCAGTGACGAGACCAATCTCCGAATGTTATCTTCGGACAGAGATGGAGGTACGTATGGCGGAGCTTGGTATGAGAAAATGTCCGCTGGTAGACAGCTGTTGAACTCGGAGGATTTTCCGACCCAGTTCAGAGCAGTAATATCGCCCGACTGAGCCACGATCTCCTGCAAGAGCCGCCCGAGCGCCTTTTGCTTCTTCTCGCCATAAAATATAGGTAACTGGACGCCGAAGATGCCGAACAACGAGTATGCAATGTCTTCCTGCCGCGTAGTGACACGCTTCGATGCCCATTGCAGTTTCTCTCGGGCACCTGTCATGCCCGGCTGGAAGTCCACAAGGGCCCCTGCATCAATGCCTGTCGCGTTTCCCAACTCCCGCATGATCGATAGGGAATCCTTGTGATTAGGGGAGCGGACATCAAGATATAGGGTCCAATCCTGTTGATAGAAGCGAATGACTTTAGGAGCAAGGAATTCCGGGACAGTCCATCCTCGGGTATTCCAAGCGCTCTTCGCCAGTGCGCCGGACTTGGATGAAGGCGGGACATCGGACAGATAGACGATGGTGAGTGCCGAGTCACGATACCAGGTAAACATGGAATTGAGTGATTCGTCGACCTCCCCCTTGTTAGTTTGGTCGATGCAACATGAATCAATCCATGCCCAGTGATACCCCTCATCACGGGCCACGTTACAGAATGACTGCAACTTCACGACGCTGCCAACTGCCTCCAACTCGTATATAATCTCCCCCCGAATGTCGCTCAGCAACTGCTCCTTGCCATCCCACCTATGGGATAACATGGCCCAACGGAAGTACGTCGCGACCACTTCCTCGGTGTGCTTTTTTCGAAGCTCTGGACGTTTGATAATTAACGACAGGAGCTTCTTGTAATCTGTTTGCGTTTTGAAGGCGCTTATCTGGGTCTGTCGGTCACATAAGAGCCCGGTGGTTGTGTGGAGTAGACGAAGTGGGGCGTTGTCAAGGTGAGTATCAATCGCCATTTGAATAGCACCTTCTGCTTCAGATCGCTGCTGGTGCAGCTGTTCACTATTTGGGGCATCCTAAACAGAAGGTAAGAAGACAAATGAACAGGACATGAACACAAACTCGCCTTGTTGGAAGCCTGTTCGTTTGGAGTGTCATCCTTGCGCGAGATGAGATGATGAAGAGACGGGGAAAAATACGAAGTGCATGGGACATCCTAAATGCAAGGTAAGAAGATGAAGAGACATCAAATTAGTACTGCGAACTTACATCGTTGGATGCCGGTTCCTCTAGAGCGTCCTCTAGCAAAGCATCTTCCGGTACTGCCCACACAGAGATTTTCTTATCCTCACCCCCACCGAGGATGCGCCTGCCATCTATGGAGAAGGTGACACAGTTCACCCGACAAGAATGGTCGAATATGGCAATGGTTTCTTGATCGGAGAGCCGCCAGAGGCGGATATGCCTGTCATCAGATGCGGAGGCGACAAGTGTGCCATGCATGGCAATGGCGTTGATCTGTTCGGTATGGCCCGTCCAGGGATCACCAACCTGCTGCCAAGTCGATGCATCCCACTCTCGTATAGTAGGATCAAGAATATTTCCCCCTGACAGAAGGCGAGTGCCATCAGGTGACCACGCGAGTGACTTGCCGAATACAAGTCCGAATGGAAACGAGGTCGAACTGTGAGCGGTGAAAGTTGCGATGCACTCCCTCGTGCTTTGATCCCATATTTGGACATCTGTGAATGTTGCGATGGCAAGATGTTCGCCGGATGGCGAATACCGAACGCAGGTGACCCGATCGCCACAATCAAGGCTAAGTGGATTCCCTCCTGGCAACGTCTTTGTGCTCCACAATTTCATCGCGTTATCTGCTGATGAACCACTCGCCAGCGTTGTGCCATCCGGAGAAAAATCCAACGAACAGGTCATGTTAGAGTGTGCTTTGACGATTTTCTTGAGAGATTTTCCAGTGTCTCCGTCCCAGGTGAAGAGCCCTCCCCAGTAATCACCGCTTGCTATCAATTTTCCGTCTCGCGATACCGCCACTGCCTGTACCCAGGCGGGATGCCCCTCCATTTTCTTCAACACAATACCCTTATTCAGGTCCCACAGACGAACCATTTTGTCTTCCGAGCCTGTGACCATATGTGGTCTATTGGGGCAAATTGCGACTGCGAGTACAGATTCTTTGTGACCTTCATACGTTCGAACGCATGTGATTTCCGCCATTCTAGTGGGGCTTGATGGTGAGTGAGCACGGCAGAGTTGAACTTGCTGTAGAACTGACGGTGTCTTGCTTTAAATAACCAGAGGTGCGTTGTACTGCGTGTTGTTATGCTACCGCGCAGCATCAATGTGCCTTTCATATCATTAGACGCCCGAGATATGAGGCAGTGTCTAGACCACCTTTTTTGCAAATGCAACCGGGTTATCATCACCTCAGGCAGCACTTCTCGGTACTAATAAAGGGTCTTACTGTTGAACTCCGAACGATCCGAATGATGACTTGCGCTGTCCGAAGGATCCGAGATGTCAGTGTGAGGCTCTAGTGCTGCCGCGGTCCGGTCCGGTCCGGTTCTCGAGGGTGTTTTGTCGAACCTAGAACCGAACCTTGGGTCCGGTTCAGGCAAGGAGGGCGAACGCTGGACCGGACCCTTATGAACGCGTTCGCAAACGTTCGGTTCGAGTTCAGAACGCGTTCGAATGTCCGAACGCTACATATAAATTTCAAAAATTTGCGAGAACTACGTGAAAAATTCGTTGAGTAACTACTAACTACACCATATCCACAACATAGTATTCACGAGCAGCGGCAAACTCAGCTTGAGCCGTCGCGGATATATGGCCTTGACGATACCCACTCTTCAACAGCTGAAGGGCCTCAAAAGTCGACGGCAACAAACAATTGTGGTGTGAAGTCCCAGTGATGCCCCCGCTCGAAAAAGCTCGTTCCGAGGCAATGGCAGAGCCCTGAATAGCAAGGTAATCCTTTGCGATGCGAGAGATAGTAGGATATCGAAGAGAATGATGCTAGGAATATTGTCAACTTGCACTTCAGTCACCAGGCTATACTGTCATTCTAATGCATTATTACATGGTAAGTGTCAATATAGAGCAATGCAGGTGCGATGCTAAGTTTAGGGTGCATTACTTCTCACCCAAACCGGCAGTGTAATGCATTAGGTGCATTATAATGCATTAGCCTTCAAATCGTGTACATATTGCCTAATGCGTGTAATGTACCGTCGGTCTTCAAAAGCTGGATTCCTGGTCCAGGCTGGTCCCTGCCTTTATAACCCTGTTCCTGGCAGCCCCCTCACTTCTCATTCCCCACATTGCATTCTATTCTTACTCATATCCTTTCTGGTTGTTCGATTGCCGTCAATTGAGTTTAACTTCACGGCTCGAGGCCTGACATCCTTTTTTAGGCCACTGCTTGACTCAATGACACAATCCGTTCAAGTCCATGCACTTGGAAATCTCCGAATGGGCTAAATTTTTCTAAGTCCCAGTCACGTCCAGTACATGTCGATTTTTTGAAGTCCCAGCGCACGACGGCTTCCATTAGAACAGGGTAAAACATATATATTTGGTTGTTAAAGGGACACTTATATATATATCAATTCGATGTAGATTATTAGATTCACCATGACATGTCGCGACTAAAGTAAACGAACAAGTATTACTACGTCGTACTGTGTATAAAGACGTTTAAGAGTGCAAAATCATCAAAACTAAATACACCATGAATACCAACATGCCATACTTACCCTCGCTTGGGTCTCCTGGAATGAAAAGATATATGAACAAATTGAATATAACGAAGATGTTGAACATACTTGTTTCGAGCCTAGATCGTCGCCACGGCCTCATTTCTGTTTGGTGCTGGAGTTAGAGCCAATGGCATTGTCGAGCTCACGCCTGTTGAAGGCAACATTGCGTGCGCAGCGTTGACGAGGTTCGTCTTCTTGAAGCTGCACCTGCTGTTGTGCTGCAGGTGCCCTTGCACGTTGACGCTGGTTAGCAGGGGAAGAAGGCACAGGTACATCTAGATCCATGTCTTGGATGGGCTCAATGGGAACCAGAGGCAGACAAACTTGCGGTGTTTGCGGGGGAGTTGGTGGAGGAGGTAATACAAGTGGCAGCTCAGAGATTGAAGAGCTCGGGGTGAATGGATTTGAGTGATGCGCTTGGATCTGGGCATCATCGTCGAGGCCGTCAGCAGTGATTGAAGATCCCGGGGTGAAAGGGCTCAGGGGAGGCAACTGAATCTGAGCATCACCGCCAGCCATCAAAGCTAGTATGTTGGGGTCCAAGTCGAAATTGAGGTTGGAGTATTGGTCGGGTAACATAGACTGCTGCTGATCCAGGAGTGATGTATCATATCAGTATTAATGCATTACATGCAATGCATGACTCACCTCATGCAACAAGAAACCGAGGCGTGCATTATCGGCTAATGCATCAGGTAACGTAGACTGTGGCTGCTGAACCGGGAGTGATGTATCATATCAGTAATAATGCATTAGATGCAATGCATGACTTACCTCATGCGACAAGAGACCCAGGCGTGCATTATTGGCTAATGCAGAAAGCTGAATGTGTGGTAAGAACTGTTATCAGTAACGTTGTGTTACAAAGATGAATAAGGCATCACTTACCTCTTGTGACTTGTTGTTGAACGAATCAGGTGAGATCCTGTATAGATCGTCTGTGTGAAAGTTGAAGTTCGAGGCCCCAACACCAACACCACCACTGCTGCCAGCTTCAGCTGTGTCCTCCACTGAATTGGTTGGAATGCTGTTCATCTCATTATCGGTGTTGTCATCGCTCTCTGAGTCGTCGTCGTCGTCGTCGTCTTGAGGGAGAGTAGCTTCAAATGCTATATAATACGGTGAGTGTTCAAGTTGCAGCTTGTTGTTGAGAAAATGACACTTACCAAGCGCGCTGTTAGTAAATTCCAAGAATGCTTGCTGGATGCCATCGAACTTGTCGCAAAATGTGTTGAATTGAGCACTGTTCCCGAGTTCGCCTATGTGATAGCTTCAATTTGCAGTATAAGTTGACGTAAGTGATTTGACATATAGCAGACGTACTCATATACCACTGTTCCACCCTTTGTGGGGTCAGGCCCGGCCATGAGGACCGAAAACTTCCAGCCGCCGGTTGCGTGAGACAGGTAACAGAATACACAATCCAGCATTGGACCTAGTTCCCGGATGGCCCTGACCAATGATCAACACCAGTCTTTAAATGACGACTAATCAGGAGGTACGTACTTGACTTTTGTATTTGTATCAACCTTCAGCATCTTACCATCCTTCAAGCGCTCACGAGCTCTAGCGAACTTCGCTTTCGCCTTTCTATACTTCCTCTCAACCTCTTCCTTCACCTCGTCACTTTCCGCCTCGAACTTTTCTTGAGTTATAGCAAGGCGCTTGTTCAACTTAGGGCCACGGTGAGTGATGTTCGTCCTCATGAATAGCTTTGTCCGCGTCGATCTTGACTTTCTTCGCATAATACTCATGTGAGTAGATATGCATCTTCTTGGGGGCACGTGCACCACTCAATTCTACCCCACCTGCCAGCACTATGTCAAATTTGAGCACCCCCTTTGTCCCACTGGTACGGCTCAAACGTGACACATTATTCTGCCACCGGTACCAACTTGTGATTTGCTGTGATGAGTGAGGCTTAATCTGTGTTTGACGCATATTGTATAGCATGCTTACCGCTTGTTGTTTACTGACCGCCTCTTTTAAGTGTTCTTCTTGTTCTTCTGTCAGTCTTTGATCTGCTGGCACGTGCGCAAGGATGACACTGCGCTCTGGCCAATGCTCAAAGAATCCCCGCCAGGCTTTTTTCAGCACTGGATCGTAAGTTTTGTCGACCATGTGTTCATGGTACTCGGGGAGGAACGTCTCCAGGAATTCTCTTTGGTCTTTTGTTGTCCACTTGTAGCCCATCTAATCACTGGTGAGTATGCGTTATGATTTAGTAGTGCCGACACTTACATTCAATAATTAGAGCTAGCAGCAGTTAACAGTAACGGAAGTTAAGGTCGATGCGAGGGGCCAAGGTTGTTTACTGTGCTGTGGCCCTATCAAGAAGCTCGGAATCACGCTCTAGTTTCTTCTATCATAGGCATAAAAATTTAATTTGTTCTTTGCATGATCTGCAGGTCGCCAATGTTACAAGAAGTATTCTATCGTGATTGCCTGAACACTATTCTAAGAAAAATCAACCACAGGCCTTGGGACATCTGGGATACCGTCTCAGCGCTGAGGTGTAAAATCGCATCAAATTCTGCGAGCGTGAACAGGTGAGTACATGTATGTCAACACCACAGGGAGAACACAAACCTCGCGGCATTTTTTCACTGCAACACCCACTGCACTCGACTGCGCTGGAGTAAGTTTATGGAATGGTATACTGGGAAACAGAGCTTTTTCTTCAGGCCAATGCGCAAACCAACACGAAAAGAGTGCCCTGAAGAAATAACTCCGTTGAGACGGATCGCGTATCGCGAAGAATTCGTCCAAGCGAGACAGAAGGAATTGCTCCTGGATATATTGGAGGGGAAGAGGTTTCATCGGTAAGGACTGTTTGCCTTCAATTCAGCAACGACGTGCACAAGGACTGCATTACTTACTGACACAGACATTGATTGAGATGAGTTGGGGCATGAAGCTGCCCGACGCCTATTTATTGCAGTTCAGGCAAATGCTTCAAGGAAGTTCACATTTTGAGTAATTGTGACGGCGACTGAAACAAGTAACTCTCAATACCATTGTATTTGAAGCGGTGTCACAAGTATTGGAATAGCAATGATCCTCGGCTGAATTTTGTAAGCATCTCCGCATCTATCTTGCTTACAGCTGCATAACACCAGAGCTCTTCGGTGGCAGCAGTCACCAATTTGCATTGATGAGACAGATTACTGAGACGCTCTGTGATTGCAGCGGAGAAATGAGACTTCCCCCCATGAGATGACCATACGTATTCCTGAATGGACTCAAGTATTTCCAGACGATCCGAAAGCATTGCGAGGACAATCTGTTGGTCCCCGAGGCCCCAAATCATCTGCGTGTACAGTGTGTTGAATATCAAACAAGTCAGGAGGCTGGCCTCGGCGACATTGACACCACAACTAGGAGAACATGAGGTGTTCAGTATATGATATTGCTCAGAATTGATGTAGAAGTACATTACAGGGTGTGAAAGTTTCTTGACGGTTAAGCAGCTGAAAAGAACATGGTTGAGTTGTGGGCAAGCTGTTGAAAGTGACAGTAATTAAAACTCACGATAACTTTGGCGGAATCTGCGTGTGTCCTCCTGATGCAGAGGACGAGACCTGACACCCAGAATCCATGACTTGGCTGACCATCTTTTTAGCTCGGTACTTGGCTGCCATTTTGATGCTGATTTCCTCTTTCTTCCTGTATAAATGGGTCAGCGCTGCCCAGCTTAGATGTATTAGCAATGCCAGACCTTTCATAATACGTCCTTCTGTAAACTCGAGCTGCATTCTTCTTCTCCTCAGATGTGTTGTAGATGAGGGGACGCACCATTGTTCACCGTGTTTGGATAGTAAATGAGGCACAACGACGATGAGTTATGGAAACACAAACTTGGGTGCAAAGCCAAACACCAGTATGAGCAACTTCAATTTATCCTGCTGGCCCCTCACATCTTCACTCACTGTTTCGTCTGCTGCTTCAAGTTCATTCTTATCGTTGTTCCCAGTAATTTAACTATAGTCTTTTCTACTAGAATACAGCTGGTTTCATGCAACACGGTATTTATAGGAGATTTTGGTTCAGAACATCTCATATGACATATAAACGAGGTCATTCTAATAAAATACACAGCAAACTGCTCCAGTCACATTCAGCAATCAGAGACTTCATACATATGATACTCAGTCTTGAGGTGTGTTGAGCTCACAACACAACTTTAACAGGATTTTGGTTAGATGATTCAGGCAACGTCCTTAGACTGCGACTCAAAACACGCTCGTTTATTTGAGAGTTCATATGTGCACGTGTAATCATTATATTGGTTGATATTTCATCGCTGTCAAGCAACTGGTTTCGATGTTATGACTGCCATGATATGTCAAGACTGCAGTCTCCACTATCTTCTGTGTTATTAATTTCTGATATGCTACAATATCTTGTCTACTACGAACTGAGTGCTCATCTATTCTCCCAACACTGTCAATCCATTATGGAAACCCTTTAGACAAGCAGGGAGGAGTTTCGTCCAAGGAGTTTATATTTGAAGTGTTCCAACATTTCGATTTCCCAGTGCGAGCAGCCAGCATTAATCTCAAAATGATTCACCAGTCGAGAGAAGTGTTCATACATGGTACTAATGTCTACACATTGAGCAAGAAATCTACGTATTCAAGGAATTACTTTGGTCTCCCCACGGTCAATCGCTTCCTCAATCAATCTAATCCCCTCGGCAGCAGAGCAAATTCTGGAATAGGATGAACGGCTCACCCCGGTCACATAGGTGGATGCCCACTGCCTGTAATACTAATCAGAAAAAGTCTGGAAGTCAAAATACCACTCACCAAGTCGCAACAACACCAATGCGACGCCCACAGCTGATCCAGTAGAAAGGGCCGGCAGGAATTTGGCTCGGGAGTGATATAAATCACCCCACGATGAGCCCGCGTGTGAGTTACAGCAGCAGCGACAATGGCTGGGGGTGTGGTAGTTACCGGTGGGGTGGAATTAGTTGCAGTAGATGCCACGGTGACCATCAAGTCGATGACGGGTGGTGCAGTAGGAGCTGCAACGGTGACTACTGGAGCGGCAGCAGCCACTTCCTGAATAGTCGCAATGACTGCGTTTTGTACGACCACAGACAGGGCAGAGGTCAATGAGACCGTGTTGTTGCCGTTGATGTTTAGTTGAGCAAAGAGTGCCGTCAAAGAATCTAAACCAACCATTAGAAAAGACAGAATAACAAATGTATTTACACACCACCGCTGGAAGGACTAGCAATGGGCGCCACAGGCACTTGACTATCAGTGCCAGAGGAGGTCATTGTTGAGTAGGACCTGTATATTGAGCGTTAGAAACTTGCAACTCACCTGCATTATACATACAGCCGACGCTTGCAAGTTCAATTTGTGAATCAAGTACCTAATCTGCGGAGTACGAAATGTAATTCCCTATTTTGTGCAATGTTCTTTCATCTGTCATGTAGACACATCGCAGGCTTTGTTCTTCAAGCTTCAGGCTACTCGACTATTTAGGCTATCACCCTTGAGCCACTGAGCAGAATTTGGCTTCTGGCGACCTTCCCGGTGAAAGTACGTATACCACTATGACTATGGTTGTCCACCGAGCAGAATTTGGCTTCTGGTGACCTTCCCGGTGATTCACCACTATATAACAACTCCAGCATCGACTAAGTATGTATACCACTATGACTATGGTCGTATTCGTTGACAATGCGCCTTCCACTGCAGAATACCCTGAGATCGTCGCTGTCCATGAACACACTACTGGTTTCCTTCTTGCTGCCAGCGCAATGGCTGACGAATGTTTTCTCCATCACTACCTGGGGGTATATTATAACATCCCGGCATGTAGCAAGAAAACCCCTTGGAACCCACCTTTCTACTGTGTCACCCGTGGCAATGTGGTGGGTGTGTTACCCAGCTGGTGAGTACTCTCTGGTCATTAGATGGATTTATATAAATCTACACTAGGGAGCACACTCTAAATAGCGCCTACTCCCAGTATTGCTTCCATAATTGCATGACGCGCTTATACCAGTTCCTGGATTCTCCAAATAAACAATAACTTCAGTGTCTACTCATCGCCCTTCGAGGGCTTCAATCAGTGCAGCCACCTGACATTATGTCTCATAACGGCCGTCGCAAACACACACGCTTAAATGCGTACATTCCGCAAGCCAGCTCTCTACCTTCCGTCTACTACACGTCTGTAACTTTCTCCTCACGCCCTAAGGGTGGAATAAAGGCTTCCCACCAGCACATTCTACGCGCATCACAATCTGATTCTCACCTTGAATCTGACAGCATTTTCTGAAGGGGCTGGAGATGAAGCCGATTTTGGGTACATGGATGGGTACATGGATGCAATTGATGATGTCCCAGCTACATCAAAGCGAAAATGGACCACGGCTGTAAGTGTTTGCTGGTCATAATTTTGCTTCACTGATTTTATTTGTAGGATAATCCCCTTCTAGTGTGGTTAAGCGGTTGTGACGACTATCTGGCAGAAATGCTTCGGATGGATGGCCGAGGGGACTATACTTTGGATACTTGCTGCCAATGTGGCTCTGATCCCGCCCTGTTCCGATGCGATGACTGTTGTGACATGCAGCTATACTGCGGAGACTGCACTGTCTACAACCATTTGTGGTGTCCCACTCATCGCATCAAGGTTTGTCTGTATTAATTCTGAGTGGCCGAGTCAAGAGTTGATTCACTTTAGGAGTGGACGGGGTCATTTTTCATAGCTACATCACTCAAGAAGTTCGGTCTGAGGATCCATCTGGGGCACACGACTGGTGAAAGTTGTATCCTGCCTCGCAAGTCATTCAATGACAACTTCGTCCTCAGTTGATACAAACGGAATACATGAGATGGCGGTTGACTTCTGTGGCTGTGAAACCTCCCAGACTCATACCAAACAGCTCTTGCGCATGGGTTGGTTTCCCTCAACAACTGTGGATCCAAGGACAGCGGCAACCTTCCAACTATTACACCATTACCAGATTTTGTCTTTTGAGTCCAAGGCATCCGTGTATGAATTCTATCACTCGCTCGTCCGTATATCTAACAATGTTGGTTTGATTAAGAAGGTTGGCATATTTCTGGGTTGATCTTGCATGAACTAAAGTACCTCTAATTCAGGACCGCTATGAATCCTTCATGTGTATGGTTCGTGAGTGGCGACACCTAAAAATGTTGAAACATTTTGGCTGTGGTCATGATCCAGTCAGTGTGAGTGGTACCAAAGAGGGCGAATGCACCGTCCTCTGTCCAGCTTGCCCACAGCCTGGCAAGAATCTACCCCCTGACTGGAAAGAAGCGCCAAAAGCCAAGCAGTAAGTCTCTCATCATTTTCGAACATGAAGCAATGCATTAATTGCACTTAGATCTATTCGTTGTTCAGTAGCTATTGATGCCAATTTTCACTTGAAGAGACGGAATATTTCCAGCGATGAAGTGGACCCAAGTCTCTCAGAGGGATGGCCATACTTCATAGAAGAGAAGAAGTTCAAGTCGCACCTCAAGGAGCATTTGTCCGAGACACAGGAGGTATGTAAACAGCCTGGTCCAAGATGTCGCTGACAACACCTCCACAGAAAAGTTCCTGCTCGAACCATAATGCCGTGAATATGGCTGAGACAAAGCTATCACAGGGCCTTGCAGCTACTGGAGTAGGGACAGTCAATTGCGTGCAACATAACTTCAAGCGCCCAAATGGTGTCGGGGACCTACAAAAAGGGGAAAAGTACGTGTGTCACTTGTGAAGCTGCTCTGACTAATTCAATTCTTAGGTACATTAACATGGACTACCTTTTTTTCTCCACACTCCGCAACAGCCATCTCGACGTTCTGAATGTGTCATATGACATCGCGTGTCAATGGCACAAGAATCTATGGAGTCGCATGAAGTCACTATCTGAATCATACCATATATCTTATTTGTGTATTTTTATTCGGTTCTTCATCCCCAAGTTCCACCTTCCGGCACACGTCAACAAGTGTCAGACATTGTTCTCTTTCAATTTACGCGTTTTGTGGGCCATACAGATGGGGAGGCGCCTGAACGTGGCTGGTCCAATATAAATCCGGTCGCATCAAGCACGAAAGCAATGGGACCTGGCTGTCGTAGGGACACATTAGACAATCATTTCAGGGATTGGAACTGGAAAAAAGTTGTCGGCTTAGGTATGTGGTTTACGCTCACTTATTATTCTTGTTTGGTTGATGTTTTTGGGATCAGGCGCATCTCTCGCCTATAAAATGCGGGAAGCTGTCATTGAGAAGGCTGATCACGAGGCTGCATTCCAGGAGTTCAATGCTGCGATTTCCCCTGACCACAGGTCAGCATGGACAGTTGAGATAGAGAAATGGGAGGAAAACCCGAATGACACGTCACTCACTAACCCCCTCGAGTGCAAGTCAATCTGTAAGTTTTGTCTTACTATTCAAATTATATTTACTGAAGCATCTATTAAGAAATTACACAAGCTGCAGCCCATCTAAAACTTGCACAGATGGAAGCTGAAGAACTCACTTGCGGAATTGACCTATCTCTGCACCCCGACATCTCACCAAGTGTTCTTATCGCGTCAGGATTAGACCTTGAGGAGGAGCAGTAAGTAGCTTTACCTAAATGCTACCAGACGAAGGCAACTAACACCTGGGACAGACGTTGTGTGAGAGCAGTATCCAAAGGGATGGGTCTCCACGTTTATGATATGCAGAAGGGCACACTCACACGAATGAGGAATGTCCTGCATCGTAAAATCGAGACATGGAGAAGTGCGCAGGTTCTGTACATGCCTGCAGTGCAGATTCTCACTGCTACTGTGGTTCCCGACCCTCGTCAGCCATTTGAGAGTGCTGAGGACATCCGCCTGTGGTTACCGTCTAATCTGAAAGGCAAACCATGTGATTCCCGACTTCGAGATCATGAATGGGATTTGCAGTATGCACAGGCCCACGATGCGCTTGAAGAGCTTCGACAGTGCCTTCGCGTGCACTGCTCTATGCTTACGTTCAAGCAGGAGTGGGTTCGTGGTCAAGGCGCCAACACCCGTGCTCAGAATGCACTTGCTCGTGTCCACATACGGCAGGTGGCATGCACAAAGAGATACAGAGTTGCATGGGAGGCGCTGAAGACCTTGGCACCCCTCTTGAAGAAGGTGGGATGGCGAGGACGCCTGCAAGACCTGAAGGACAAAGATGTGAAACCATTAGTGGACCCTTTCAGCAGAGAGACTGAAGGTCGCTGTCGCCTGACATGGATCTGGATGATGACGGGTGTGGATACAGGTAGCGATGGAGGTGACGTGGATGGTTAGTTTTTATTTGATCTTTATGAGCTGTTACTGACAGTGGTCTCTGAATCTTTTGCTAGGAGTTCGCATGGAATGGTGCAAGTCCTGAGCAAGAGCAATGCGCTGGGCAGAGGAGATAGAATTGTTACAGGAGGAGATGCGAAGGGTGCTACAGTTTTTCGATTGGCAAGCCAACTGGTGGGACGAGCAGCAGGACCGACTCGTCTGTGAGACAGCGGCTCAACGCAAGGGCTTGATAGCATATGCTAACAAACAGGCACACATTCGATGTCAGCTTGCATCACGCTTTAGAGTGCTGTGGGCTTCGTACCTTCCCCAGATATCCCCTCCAAGCTCGAGCCTCATATCAGGCGCCATACCCTCACTGGATGACATGCAATTCCCCGACCTCATGCTGCCTACTTCATGTGCCTAGTATAGTTGACCTTCTGTAGTGTAATTAATCTTCTGTCGTGCCTAGCGCTTCGTTGCAATGAATGGTCTTCTGTCTCCAGATTTTAGTTGCCAGGGAATAAAAATATGTAGTTGCCAATATATAGTTACCGGAGGACAGGAATACATATGCGGACAGCCAGTGTACTGCGCGAGCTTACTAGGGAGGCAGCTCTGATGGCTAGCATGTTCTAATGCATTACAGACAGGCTAGCAAGCATTGTTAATGCAATACGGTTGTGTGGTAAGTACCAGATTTAATGCATTATGGCTACAGCATATTGTGCAGTCACCCCCAAAATGGTACCTCTTAGGTTGTTATTCCTGTATACATGAATTACCCTAAGAGGTATGATTTGCTGGGGATTTCCCATTATATTGCAGGGGCAAAGGCTGATGTTGGAGCAAAGGTAGGAGATATTATATGGGACGAAGTTTCTATTTTTCCCAGCCCATCTGGGACATCCTTGTGTGATATTTTATATGGGATTTCCCTGTGACATGGGTGGTGTCAGGGGTCCTTCAGGTCAATTTTTGTACCATATTAGCAGGGGTAATACTGGGCATGATTAGGGGTATTGTAGGCATGATTGGGGGTATTATAGCAACCATTACTGAGAGCTAGTGTGGAAACATGTCATATACCTGATCCGATCACTCCGATACTAATATCTGCTCCGCTTTCTGACCCCTCTGCCCCATTCATCCTCCACTCTGTCCTATCACAAGTCCGCATTCCGCCCTATGCTTCCGCTCAACCTGCTCAACTGGTCCCCTTCTATAACCTCTCCATTCAACTGGAGCTCTTTCCCCTTTTAGATATATGCCTTCCATATTGGTACATAGACCCTTACTTCCAGATGACCGGTAATTCCTATTACTGCTCGATCATTGATCTGACGCGTACATATTGATATCCGCTCTGACTTATGTCTTCGCCTATGTAAAGTACTTACAAACTATATCCTTGGTACATAGCTTTACTACATAGTTATCCTGATCACTGCCTCACACATAGAAGTATATAACATATCCTGTACTTAGATATTTTTCCTCAGTCTTGATATTACTTGTCTTCTCGCAGTTACATCTTGTGAGAATTCTCAGTAGGACCTTGCCTCCTCTTGACACAAGTCTCAACTTGTTGTCACCTCCGACCCTCCGACCCTCCGACCCTCCGACCCTCCGACCCTCCGCTCTGACTTAGAGCCGTGCTCTAAGTCTTTCCCTTATTACCCCGCCCCTATCAATATCCTCCTATCACCCCTCTTCCCTATCCTCTGCATTATCCTCCACCATCTCTGCTCCTATCAAAATATCTCCCTGGTTCCTATCCACCCTCTGCATCAGTCCCCGCCTTCTCTGCTCCGCTCCTAGTCGGTCCGCCGCTAGCAGCTCTTACTCCCCGACCCTCAAAGCGGACCCAAGCGGTCCACTCGTCCTACTGTTGGACAACATCAGACCCACTCCAAATTCAGGGCACATACTCAGCTAAGGGTGCAGTGCAAGAGCTGAAGCCAAGCCCCTGACCCCTCTGCCTCTTGAGCCGGCACAGTACCTAACACCTCCTCTGGACACAAGTCTCAACTTGTTGTCACCTCCGACCCTCTGACCCTCCACTCTGACTTAGAGCTGTGCTAAGTCCTTCCCTTATACTCTGCCCTTCTCAAATATTCTCCCTTGTCCCTCCGCATTATCCTCTGCCTTCCCCGCCCCTACCAAACATTCCCCCTGCTCCTATCCACCCTCCACATCACTCCCTGCCTTCTCTGCTCCGCTCCTAGTCGGCCTGCCGCTAGTAGCTCTTACTCCCCAACCCTCAAAGCGGACCAAAGCGGACCACTCGTCCTATCATCGGACAACATCAGACCCACTCCAAATTCAGGGCACGTACTCGGCTAAGGGCGCAGCGCAAGAGCTGAAGCCAAGCCCCGACCCCTCTGCTTCCTGAGTCGGCACGGTACCTAACATGCGCCGGCCAATCGCTCTTGGAGACTTGCCTCCGTTAGTCCAGCACTCATCAAAATTCTCGCGAATCTCTCTCCACAGTAGAGGATTTTCTGTCTGGTCATGGCACTCAACATAACTGTTGTACTACTCCTCCTGCCAGTCTTTCATAGATACTGAAATATTCACATCAGTCAGAAATCCAATCAGTACTGGACACTACTCACCGTCAGACAACTTGGGGTGCTTGATCTTGTACTATGCTTGGTACATGTTCCAAGGGTTTTCGGTTCAAGTAGGTTTCACTGATAACCCGGCCGCAATCAGAATGGCCCCAGGTGATTTTTCATACTCCTTGGCAATCTCGGTTGCCTCTTTAAATGTTCGCTCACCCAAGGCAATTGCCTTGCGCATTGCTTCCACCAGGAGCCGGCCAGGCGCAAGGTGATTGTTGGCATTGGGGTCTTGTGGATCCTGGTGCGCATCATCTGCATCTTCATCATGTGAAGGTGTGGTTAGTTCCTTGCCTTTGCCCTTGGACCTTCAGGCCAGAGGACATGTAGGTGTATCATCTGCCGATAGGGTACATTCTTGAGCAGGTGGTGGGGGTGGCTTGGTGCCCTTGGCACCCTGATTTACATGAGTAGGCAATTCATTGGCATCACCATCAGTCAGAGCTGGACTCAGCCTGGTCGCCATAGTCGCTGTCTTCAGGTGATGCCTCTGCCGGTATGACATTAGAGTCCCATAATACAATAACATATTTCTAACACACCACCCAAGGGATCATCAATGCCTTGATGCACTGCTGAACCTCTTCAGTAAAGTCCGCCAAAAAAAAATGAAGACAATACCTGACTCCACCTCTTCGTCGTCAGGGATTGCATTGGTATCAACATTGGCGACCTGCTTGATGGTAGGCAGCTCTGAAGGCGAGTCAACAATGGTGGTATCATCCTGGATGATCCTATCTGTGAGTCGCACCAAAATTCAACCGCATTGTGCTTACTGTGAATATGCCAGAATCCTTGTCATTAGCGCTTTGTTCATGGCCTCCATTTTTAGGGACATGCAGGGGTGCTGGCAGCTGAAGCAAGCAAGAGTTAGGAATCTTCTTCAATTGTAAATAGAACACATGCCTTAGACTTAATAAATTTATGATTACTTTTTGCACCACAAGGAGGGCCGACTTTGGCTGTCATTTTCAAAAATCGCATGGCAAGACTCATAGTCTGAAGGCCTGAGCGTTCCAGGACGCGAAGTCACAGGAGGTGAACATAGTCGACATGTAGTCAGACTTGAGAGTAAAAAACAAAGACACAGCAAGATATAAGGGTGATGAGAGTGCTTCACAAGATGAATAGGGACGGCAGCAAAAGAGGTAAATTTTACCTGGCATAAGTAAAGACTGCACTTTTTATGTGCCCTGGACGATTTACCATTGTTCTGGAAGGTTTGGACTGGGTTAAACTTCACTGGTTCGACCGAGGGCCAAGCATGCAAGTAAATCAGAAACTGGGTTGGAAACTGGTCTGGGCTGAGGGATCTAGGCCTGTCAATACTAGGAAATGGAAAAATGGGGCGCATTGTCGCTGTACTCAGGGTCAGCCAAAACAACAGTTACATAGCCTTATATGAACAATGGTTGATGAATTACATGCGCTAACAAATACACATGCTGGGCACTAAGGGCCTGGGTCGGATGACGTATGTAAGAAATGTGTCTGTTGAAGACATGGCATAATCGGAGAACTGGATCGTTTGCGTATCAGTTCAATGCCATAGAATGAAGTATAGACAGGCTTACAGCGACATCGCCAAACAAGACATAAACAAAATCACGCGGGAAAACGATGCGGAACGACGGGGGGCCTTCCGAAGTGGTCGAAGAAACATTGCACATAAAAGTTGCATGTGGGTTGCATCACCTTGAAGTACATAGTGGCATTGAACGTACTTGCATCCAGGGATGCACTGAGGTGCAGTGGGGCATTCTCCCAGCTGGACAACACGTTGCAGAAGCTGTCAACATAGGGGAAGACATCTCTGATCTCACAACTCCACAGCCCACCCCTATCCCCCTCAGGTATAGGAGATACAAAACCACCCTCTCCAGGGAAAATGCTATGAAGAAGATCATGACAGGCAAGCGGTGAGTCCTCCCACGATGCTCACGCCATGACTCGATTGAGAGCTTGAAGTTCATAATGAAAGTTGAGCTCGTAAAGCTCCCAGAGGATGCGACGCATCAAGCGTGCAGGAGGGTCGCTAAGGGATGCAACAGATATGGTCTCATTGCGCCACACTAGGGTAGCCTGAATGGCCCATGTGCTCCCGTCAGCGTCCAACAAATCTTCACTGAATATTTGTTGGGGGGCTGCTTGCTTCCGCTTAGCTGCGGCAGTGGGACCTGCGATGACAATGAAGCTGTTGCCGAGGACTCGCCAGAAGGGCTACTGTTGAGAAAGTCACGCCAAAGCTGTGGTGGGGGAAATTTCTCTGGAGGGTTATGATTGACGTGGCTAATCCACAGTGGTCGTGCAGCGAGCCAGTTCGCAACAAATAATTTCTTCTGCTCCAGCAACATGGGTGTAATGAGAAGTGCGGGCTCAGGGAACCAATACCCTTGGTCAACAAGGCCCTGTTTGATGCAGCCTTTGTCCTTGTCAGCTTTCTGGAAGGCAAGATGCCAGAACCCGATGCTTTCAGGGTTTTCTTGACAGTGGAGATCCTCTCACTTGTCCCGGTTATGTTGAGTGTCATTAGTTTTGGAATCTTCTAAAGGAAGTGGTAAGGTTCTAGTCTTAATTACAATAATTATACACGTACTCATTTTCATCAATTGAGACAAAGCAATCTTTCGCGCCTTCTTATTTTGCTGTCCCTGAGAGGGAACTTTACCACTGGCCGGGTTCTGAGGCAATGCCGGAGACAATGGGTTCATGCCAAAAGTGCCAGCATAGGCCCGACGGGTATGAAAGTGATGGTTGAAGCCACCATGGCCACGATACAGGAGGGGGAACGGCTGCACAACTTTCCCAGGTTCAGAAAATATACTCTTAGTGATGTTGTCTGGGAACATGAGTATGACCGGTTTGATGATGTTCATGTCGCGAGGAATATATGCCTCCACTGTGAACAAGCCACACAGGCACACCTGCGTCGAGGAAGGTATCACATGTCTTTGAATCGTCAGTGAAACAACCCATCCACTTTGGGTCCCCAGGAAGGGTAGACCAAGATGACCAAGACAACATGGTGAGACGAGGTTGAACGATCTCAACATAATCCATGAAAGCTATTATGTCGAGGAATAAATGTTGCGCTTGAGCAACTGAAGACAATGATGTTGTGGTACGTAAGGGGATGTCTGCGGAGAATGTTGATGTCGTGCTTGAGGGATAAGAGCATGCTGCTAACTATGTTGTTCTTGCCTGCCTGTGTCACCTTCCATGCTTCAACCCGCTTGCGGGCAATTGTAAGTAAGTTATTGATACTGTCGATGATATAGGAGTGTAAGGTACCAACAGCAAATGCAGTCCCAGGTTGAATGACGAAATCTGCTGTAGTGGGAGTGTACCACACAAATTGAAAGCTGAAGGGCAAGGTGTCCTTGCAAGGGATGCAGACAGCATACTCAAACTCCTTACAAAACATTTGCGGCCATTGGAAGCAATCAACTACTCCAAAATGTCCATCAGCTCGAGCCTTCAGTTCATCTAAATTGTCATTCTGCAGTTCCGGTATCCAATCCATATTTGGAGTAGTGATTACAAGTGGATATTGATATACAATGGCTCTTGCATCCAAGGAAGTGATAGTTGCTATAAATCTGTTGTGAGAAGGTAGAAGATCGCATAGAAATGATAAACTGACGATCTGCACGCATGTAGGGAGTAAATTTATCCCAAGCGGTAGGCATGATTATTAAATCTGGCGCTGCAAGTGCTTTAGCATTGAAATCGATTCAAATAAACACGTACTACAAAGACAGATGAGAGACGGTGTGTATGGTCGTAAGGTAAGTAGCGGTAGAAAGGTAGAGTAGTCCCAAGGAAGTTTGTGAGCCTGCAAAAACCATAAGTGTTAAAACTAATTAAAGCAAACGCGTACCTTGCAAAGAAGCTTTGAGAAATTGTAAGATGGATAGTAAGTAAGATGAAAGTGTAGAAAAGTAAAGACATACGGACCTCGTACAGATGATTGGAATTGCAAGGCAGATAGTGAGTACAAGTGGTGCAAGAGAGACAAATAATACTCCCAAGAGAGTCTTCAACCCCACTGGCGCAACAATGAGAGAGCAGCCGGGGCGACTCTCAAGACGCGAAGTCTAGGAGAATGTTTTCAGTGACGCGAAGTCAACTGATCACAAAGTGAACGGCACGAAGCCAGTTTGGTCCAGGTGGGAGTTTGGAGATGAAGGACGAGCAAGATGATGAGTGATGAAGGTGAAAAGAAAGGATGTGCAAGCAGTGCTGGGAATTCTTGGGAATTCCCAGCGCAAGTCAAATCTTATCAGTGCCAGATTTGGTTAATCATATCTTTATTGCTTCATGTTTGCAATTACTGAGTCATTGTGTTGTGCTTTGAAATCACTTTGTTTGTTTATTCCTTTCCTTTATCAATATCATCCAACCTTCAACTTCAACGTTGTCAACCTTCACCTTCACTCCAGCTCCCCACTTCATCTCTATCTCCTTTCACAGTCTCTGCCCGATGGATTTCTCCCCAATGCTTCAAGCTCTCACCACCTCCGACTTCATACCTGGACGCTTCAAATTGGCTTCGTGCCGTTCACGTTGCAATCAGTTGACTCCATGTCGCTGAAAGCATTCTCCTAGACTTCACGTCTTGAGAGTCGCCCCAGCTGCTCTCTCGTTGTTGCGCCGGTGGGGTTGAAGACTCTCTTGGGAGTACTATTTGCCTTCTCCACCAGGCTTACTCTCTTTACAATGAGTGAGTTATCTCTTCTGCTGTCACCACTGTCTAATTGTGATCTACACAAATAATTTATACACTATCTTCAAATGATGATGAGCGAACATTGGTGAGTATTTCATTTTGTACATCTGATGGAGCTTACAGTTAACTCATAGATGGCAATGAGGAAGGACAACGAGGGAAGCCTGCAATGTGTGTGTAACCGTTTCCTTCTTCATCTCTCTATTCAATCATCTGCATACTCGTGCTCCCTTGATGTAGATGCGCCCACTGTCAAGCCTTGCTGTCTCTCCCTGGACATCTACCCAGGGTTCATGCCATCCATAGTCAACCTCAAGTTCCAGGTATGTTTCTTGTTTATCTCTTCTCTCCGCTAATTCCTGTCTTTCCCAGCGTCCATGCCATCCATAGTCAACCTCAAGTTCAAGGTAGGTTTCTCTTCTACTTCTCCTCTCCACTAATTCCTGTATTTAGGGTAGCAAATGTGTGTGTAACCGTTTCATTCTGTCTCTCTCCACTTAATCACCCACATACTCATACTCCCTTGATGTAGATGCGCCCACTGTCAAGCCTCGCTCTCTCTCCCTGGACATTTGCCCAGGGTCCATGCCATCCATAGTCAACCTCAAGTTCAAGGTATGTTCCTCTTTCATTTCTCGGTATGCCTTGGACTGAGTATACATGGGACAGTTGTTTTTTTATTCTCAATGAAGCGCGAGACAGTTACCGCACGATCCGCCCAAGAATGGAGATGTACTGAATGTCTTGGTTAGGAAGATAAAGATATCTCCTGGACTTCGCATCTAGAAAGTTGCCCGCACTGCTCCCTCATTATTGGACAGGTGGAATTGAAGATTCTTTTGGGAGTACTGTTTACCTTCTTTCCTGAAACGAGGCCTACACTACCCTTCCTCAAATGGGTGAGTTATTTTTTTTCTGGCACCACTCACAATTAACACTGGTCTTATTATTCAGCCCGAGGGTTTTTGAGACATTATTTGACATTTAAGACGTCAGCATCATTAATTTCAGCATAATTTTGTTTCCTTGTCTAATTATTTTCATGTACCCTATTTACACAATCTTGCTAAATCCGGTTTTCCATACCACATAGAACTTCAAGGTCATGGCACTATCTCTTTCCCACTGCTACCTAGCACTGTTCCGCTGCTTTTCCTGTTGTTGTTTTTCTTGTCATTCTCTCATCTTCATCTGACGATAGCATTCACATCTACCTTACCCTTGTCAGTCTGACTACGTGTCAACTTCAGTGACTTCGCGTCTTATGGCTGTGCAGCATCCCAAACGATCCCGTGAAGCTGATTCTTCAGTCCCTTCAAAATGGTCCCATCTGTGCCCTGATCACCCATCACCTATTACTCCTACCAACTCACAGCTGACTCCTTTCATTTGTGAACCATGGATGGTTTGGACACACCGAGTTCCTCAGGCTGCTCACAGGCCTGCGCCTCCTCTTCTTGTTCTACCTGGCTGGCAGCATTTCACCCAGAACATTGTATCTTTGTCTCAACATTCACTTATTCATGATAAAAACAACCTACACCCCCCTATCGGCGCTGATCCCCTGGATATCGATCCTTTCATCGATGACGAGCTTCTCTTCAGTGACTTGCTGTATATGCCAGATGGTCCAATCGACCTTCCATGCCAGTGTCTGTCTGGCCTACAGAAGAAGCGAAGACAATGGTGGAGATGGTCTGAAGAAGTGATCCCTTCCCTCATCAGTCCTTACCTTGGCTACATCCGGCAATCGGCTTCGTTGCAATCCATCCCCGACCTCGGTTGCTCCACTGGGGGTGACTCGCATTGCAGTGGATTGTGTTGCCCGCGATCGCTGGCGGTCACTTGTGTACTCTTTGATTGTGTGTTTTGTCTTTTGTGCCCTGAGGCTATTCACTTACATTCGTCATAATAGGATTACAAGTTGTCAATATTTCCTGCTGCGAGTGCTCCCTGGCACCACTCCAACTAGTGACACGTGGATTAATTGTATGCGCTCCCATCGCCCCATCCCTTGCGGTGGACATCCATGTTTTGGAGCTGGTAAAAAAACACTTGTTTGTACGGATGACCCCAAACTCAACTGCATGGTGTGAGGTGCTGGAATTTTTTTTGAATGAGCGAGGTTATAATTTGAACACCAAGGTCTGATGATTGCTCTCCTCTTCGTCTCATATCATTGACTCCAGTCAATAGGACAGTCTTAGATGCCGGTTTAGCAACGCATATCACTGGTACACCGTACTGACCATAATGGCATCAGACCACATCACGAAATTTATCTCGGACTCTCTGCATGCTGGCAAAGACAGTGTGCCTTCTCGTGAAAAACCTGACACACCACAAGCACTGAGTCAGCCGAGTGTCTACCTTCGTTCGCGTTGTCCTCTCTGCTTTGGTGGGAGTGGCTGGCGGCAGCATTGTGAACCTGACACGAAGTAAGCTATTTAAATTTCACACAATAACTTAACTGATTATCTTCAGGGTTGACTGTATTTTTTGTATTGATGCTTGCTTTACTCAAAAGCACTCCAACAACCCATGACATGGTGGCATGCAAGATCTGCCTAATCCAATGCCAACCGTTTTTGTCCCTGAAGGTGATGTGAAGGTGATGGAGGATCATGTCAATGGCTGCCGTGGTAGAGTAGGGATGCCCACACAGCCAAGGCAGCTGGCCGAAGAGGTTCATGATGTGTATGAGGATGGGATGAAGTTACCGGTGTCCATGTTGGATGGGTGCAGCGAGTCCTTTGTCGCAGCAGATGAAAAGCGCGAAAAGGCAAGTACACACTTTTTTGCAGACACTGGACTAATGGCTTTGCTTTGTCAACATGATCAAGTGCTGTAGCTTGTCAATATGACCTCTGCCGGCGAGAAACAGCATTACTCCCTTGCATTGGTGAAGCAGCTCTTCAACCATCTACCACCTGATATGATGGTGGGGCTGCTATATGACATAGGATGTCAGCTTGAACATAGTTGTCGGAAGTGGAGCCTCCTTGATGACTCCATTCTGTCACGTATCATCTTTGGAGTCTCCATGTTTCATGTGTATGGTCACCAGTGGCCTTGTCAAATTCTCTACCACCCTCAAAAGTGCGCTGGGTTTGGGCTATCTGATGGAGAGGGTTGTGAGCATCTGTGGAGTGCATTGAAGCATCTCATTCCAGTGCTTCGAGTTTCTGGTGTATGTCACACTCTACTGTATCTATCATACTGGTGCTGACTGTCTTCCCTTCAGTATCACCAGCGGTTGTTTGTACTGGATGTACAAGTGCGCTACTTGGACCTCAAGTCCCTCAACACATTGGGGCAATGGCTGGCTCGGAAGTGGATGCTCTGCCAGAAGAGGAAAAAGGTAGCTTTGGAAGGACTGAGGGAGCTTGGGACTGATGAGGACATCCTTTGAGAAGAGTGGACAGCCCAGGTGGCTCACCAGACTAAGCTGATAGCTCGTAAGTAATTGTCTGAATTTTCTTTGACTGGCTGTCGTGTTTATTTTTTTTTGTGGACAGGCGGATCTAAATATAAGGCTGCAGAGGCTATTGCGGGCGTCCTTGCATTGGAGAAGACTCTTGAAAGCCACCAGAGCATTGTACATGAACTCAAACATCAGCTCATTAGTAACAACTCAATGACATCACCACCTTCAATCTCCAACTCAACGATGCGCGTGCCTGATGTGCCAAGGTTGCTGAGACTCATGTGAGGAGACGTGCTGGGTTAGGTATTTCAGAGAATGCAGATCTGCAGAAGCTGAAGAAGAATGTCTATCTTCAAGTTCGCATGAATGCCCACGCTCTCAAAATACGACTTCAAGATCGACTTCAACAACGAAAATTTGAGCTAGAAAAATTGGAACGGTTGTATCGAAATACAGTCAATGGTACATTTAATTATCCTTCCTTGATCCTAATGATTCACATTGTTATAGAATTGAATCTACACAGTCACACAGAGACCTCCATCAAATGGTGAGAGCCCACAATTCTTAAGATAGTCTCGACATACAACACCTTGTGCGACCAATTGCATGCACTGATACATCAATGCAAGGCCCCTACTGGTGCTATTCTACCCCAACATATCTCATGCAATAGTATCTTTCAGCTAGATGTTGATGATGATGTCTGGCAAGACATAGGACTGGAGGATGAGACTGCAGACCCACCTTGATGGCTTTCTGATGAAAATGTTCGCCAGGGTATCTGTCTTGTACTTGACCTTGACTGCTGTTTGGAAGAGGAGGGTAGGTTACGACGCGAACATTGTATCATGCAGGAGTACATGATCATGGAGTGGACAGCACTTCAGAGGGCTCGAGAAGTTGCCAGTGAGTTGCTTACTCAATCTTTATTGTACATGTGTTCTAATGTATCTATACCCATAGATGTTGATGTGGCATGGCACCTTGAGAGACGTGCTACAGAGCTATCTCTTATATCTGTGGAGTGGCAATCAAGAGTGCGTCCCATACCCTGTGCATGGGGAATGCCTGATAGCTGGGGACCATCTGCTATGGACATGGCCCGAGCTGCACACTCACTTTATCATGTGAAAACTGTGCATGCCACGAACAGTGACTTGTTAGAGTTGTCAGAGGATGAAGGTGAAGATAGTGACTGAGATGAAGGAGATAATGAGTTGATGGCAGCAATGGAAGAAGCAAATGAATGTTGGATTGTTGATTTGGATTCGGAAGGAGACCCAGAGGACTGGGATGAAACACATGTACTATCTTCTCCAACCCTCTATTAATTTACTATGCAATATTGATGAAGACAGACTGAATCCCAAGGACTTCCCATGATAAGGACATATGTGAGCTGAGATTTCCCACCATGAGAATACAGCAAGTGTGGGAATTCCTGGACTAAGAATATATCAGAGTTAGGAATTCCCAATATGAGAATATAGGCTGTCTGGGAATTCCCAGCACAACAATATGTGTGTTGGGAATTCCCACCTTGAGAATATATAGGGGCTGGGAAATCCCCCTTGAGAAAATATATGAATTGGGAATTCCCACCATGATATTAAATGTGGGCTGTGAATTCCCGCTTAAGCAAATATGTGACTTGGGAATTCCCGCATGAGGATATATGTGAGCTGGGAATTCCCACATGAGGATATATAGGAGGTGGGAATTCCCACTTCAACAATATATGTGAGTTGGGAATTCCCACATCAAGAATCTATGTTAGTTGGGAATTCCCACCTTGAGCATATATGTGGGCTGGGAATTCCCACCATGACATTATAATGGTTCCCAGAAGATGCCTTTAGAGCTAGTTTGAAAACCTGATGCTGGCCAACATTTGCTTGTTGAAGTGTATGCAAGGTTCATCAGCATCGTTCCAAAATGTTGGAGCTTGAACCTTGCCTCCTTCCTAATTATTAATGGATGACTGTCCTCATCTAACTCTAGAGTGGTGCAAGAGGCTTTTTAGTAGTTGGTCCTGGACCTGCAGTTGAGGATTCATCACGAGTGCAGCTAGGCATTGATGATCCATGATGAGGAATATATCATACCCTCTGATCACTGATTGAGGATATCAATAAGCGGAGGCCAAATTCAAACTCCAATTAATCCAGATGATTCAGCCAAAACACAATTTCTCAAATGTTGGCCAGCATCGGGTTTTGTTAGGTACCGTGCCGGCTCAAGAGGCAGAGGGGTCAGGGCTTGGCTTCAGCTCTTCCACTGCACCCTTAGCTGAGTATGTGCCCCAAATTTGGAGCGGGTCTGACGTTGTCTGACAGTAGGATGAGTGGACCACTTGGGTCCGCTTTGAGGGTCGGGGAGTAAGAGCTGCTAGTGGCAGACCAACTAGGAGCGGAGCAGAGAAGGCGGGGACCGATGCGGAGGGTGGATAGGAACCAGGGAGATATTTTGATAGGAGCGGAGATGGCGGAGGATAATGCAGAGGATAGGGAAGAGGGGTGATAGGAGGATATTGATAGGGGCGGGGTAATAAGGGAAAGACTTAGAGCACGGCTCTAAGTCAGAGCGGAGGGTCGGAGGGTCGGAGGGTCGGAGGGTCGGAGGTGACAACAAGTTGAGACTTGTGTCCAGAGGAGGCAAGGTCCTACTGAGAATTCTCACAAGATGTAACTGCGAGAAGACAAGTAATATTAAGACTAAGGAAAAATATCTAAGTACATGATATGTTATATACTACTATGTATGAGGCAGTGATCAGGATAACTATGCAGTAAGGCTATGTACCAAGGATATAGTTTGTAAGTATTTTACATAGGCGAAGACATAAGTCGGGGCAGATATCAATATGTATGTGTCGGATCAGCGATCGAGCGGTAATAGGAATTACCGGTCATCCAGAAGTAAGGGTCTATGTACCAATATGGAAGGCATATATCTAAAAGGGGAAAGAGCTCCAGTTGAATGGAGAGGTTATGGAAGGGGACCAGTTGAGTGGTTGAGCGGAAGCGTAGGGCGGAATGCAGATTTGTGATAGGACGGAGCGGAGGATGAATGGGGCGGAGTGGTTGGAAAGCAGAGCAGATATTAGTATTGGAGCGGTTGGATCAGGTATATGACAACTTCCCTCTGTGCTTGATGAACGCAAACAATGAAGGCACGAACATTCTGCAATATTGAGATATCTGGCTTGTACAAAGAAAGGAATTGAAAATGTTTGTTTGGCCTTATTGAATCCTGAGGCTGCTGACAGGCACACAAAATGACCTCACCAAGTAATTAAGGTCAAGCCAGCGGCCCCATCCAGTGTGTCTCACAGATCAAGGGGCCCTGATGATGTGATACATCAGTAAAATGACCAGTTGCTTTTCCCGCTTATGTTACTTAATTTTTAGTGAAGGTAGCTAAAAACATTGCTTTTTCAACTTAGTACACTTTTGAAAAAGTAAATTCAGTGCATCTCAAACTCGCAAGTTAGATAATTAAAAAAAGTGAATTCAGCACAATAGGTAGTACTACTAAGAGTCATATATACTGTTGTATACTAGCAAGAGTCGCCTATATTATCCAAAAAAAGAAACTGCCAGTAGACACCGATTATCAAGTAAGTCTCTTGAACTCGAAACTAGAACACTATCGACTCACATATACATCTTAACACCATCAAGACTTTGCAGATGGGCCCTCAAAATCCTGTAAGTAACTTACATGCTGTGTAGATCATTGATTGCTGATGTGATCAACAGCAATTAGTCCAATATGTACCACGTCAGCCAACAATGGCACCACAGACCTACCAGGGACGAGGGCGAAGGCAGCCAATCATCGTGGATCAGCCAGAAGTGCCAGTGGCAGCAGATGCAGTGGTTGGGGAGGATGTGGTGGTGTTAAGACCGTGCTCAGGGGTAAAGCGGAGTCTGAGGGGCTTGGCTTCAGCTTGTATGCTGCGCCCCTTACCCGAGTACATGCCCCTAATTTCGGAATGTAGTCCGACATGAATTCTATGAGTTCCGACAGGACGTCGGAATGGGGGTCCTCTGAAGGAGGACCGACGGACTACTAGGTGAGCACGGGAAAGTCGGGTGGGGGTTGTTCTGCCTGACAGGAGGGAGGTGGGAGACTACTGCGGCCAGAACCAACAGTAGAAGCGGAGCGGAAGGAACTGCTTGGACAAAGTCCAAAGCAGAGTGGAATAGAGGGGATGGATGCGAGAGTGCGGGGTTTAGTTCCGACACACGGGAAAGTCAGACGAGCAGAGGAACAGGGGAATGGGGGAACGAGGGAATGGGGGAACAGGGGAATGGAGGAGCGGAGGGTCGGGGAACGGGGGAACAGAGGATTGGAGGATCGGAAGATCGGAGGGTGGCTGACCTAGGGAGTCTATCCCCTAGGCCAGCTAACAGTGTGTATGCGACGGATCAATAATCGCTAGGGTATAGGAATTACTGGTGATCCGAAAAGCGGAACTATGATACTAAATGGGGATAGGACCAGTTGAGTGGTTACTAGTCTAGGAGTGGACCAGTGAGGCGGTCGGATGGACTAACAGTTGGGTGGGGGAATACGAGTGGAACTGAAGGACCCCCGTGGGTCGGAAAAGCAGAGGGAGTAGGAGTAGGATTGGGCGGACCGATAGGGCGGAGGAGCGGAACCCCAGATAGGGTCGGATGGAAGGGGTATGGGGTCGGGGGACATAGGGGTAGTGTCAGAAAAGCGGAACGGGGTCGGGCAGAGGTAGCAGGGCTAATCCTGCTAAGATGCACTTCGTGCATTGTCGGGGAAGGAGGAATGGAGCGGACGGGGAAACAGGGGGTCGGACCAGGGGTGGGGATGTTCACAGGTGGTATTGGAGGTGCTCGGATCCAGTATATGACAGGTGGTTGGGGAGGGTGTAGCTGGAGGGATGAGGGCAGTTGGGGAGGGTGTAGCTGGAGGGATGAGGACGGTTGGGGAGGGTGTAGCTGGAGGAGTGAGGGTGGAATTCTGGAGGAGGTTGAGGGGGTTGTTGAGTTGTTGGAACCGAGCATCACTCACAGTCCAAGTAACCACACAGAATCTGAAGGTGGGGGCCACAGCACCCTTGGGCATCCTAGAAAATACAGAGAAAATGGCAGGACCACAAATATAATGCCTTGGGAGCCGTGCCAAAAACGAATAAGTTCGATGTACTATGTAACAAAGTCCAATTAGTGTGTGCAAGTTGATACTTTTTGGGGGCTTACAAGTTTTTCAACTTTCAAACCCATTCCTTCTCGCCCCAGCAAAAGTATTATCCTTCATGACTCATAACCTCATCTCTTCAGCAATGTCTACCACAGTGAGTCCCCATTGCACCCATCCATCTACCACAATCACTCGGCCTGGTCAGATAGTGCTCGACGCACAGATCAAGAGGCACAACAAGGCACAAAAGAAGGTCAATGACCTTGCCCTCAAGGAAGCAAAGGATGATTTTCTCACAAGGCACTGCTTCCATGGCAGCAACTTCTGATACCCAGGTCCCAATTTGAAAGCCTGTGACTGAAACTCCACATGCCCTTGTTGGCAGCTTTGCAGATGACATCGACAACAATACCTTGGAGCGTGATGCCACTATTGCACAAGGCAAGGGGAAATCAAAGGTAATCAGCCATTATTTGATCTTTTTTTTTAAAAAAAAATCCAATTTCTGTCTATTTGGGGTGTAGTACCCTATGTAAGACATTACTAACTAGGGAAAAGGGGGACACCTGTGTCCCCCACCGTGTCTCCGACTTCACAAATGCCCTGGTGGAGTATTTGATCATTAGTGCCAGTATTCACTAATTATTTGTTTTACAGGTAGCCTTGATATTTGAAGATAACTCAGACTTCAACAAGCCAAAGAATCATCTGTAGAGTATGAGTCGGATGACAACTTTGTGACTTTGGTCACAGAACAGGAACAGTATTTGCAGCCCACACCTCAGCCCAAACCTGTGGTCATGAAGCAGAAGATTCTTCGCACAACGTCTTCCATAAGTACTGAACTTTTAATAATGCTCATTCTGACTGTCATATACCTGATCCGACCGCTCCAATACTAATATCCGCTCCGCTTTCCGACCCCTCCGCCCCATTCATCCTCCACTCCGTCCTATCACAAGTCCGCATTCCGCCCTACGCTTCCGCTCGACCGCTCAAACCGGTCCCCTTCCATAAACCTCTCCATTCAACTGGACCTCTTTCCCCTTTTAGATATATGCCTTTCCTTTTCGGTACTTAGACCATTACTTCTGGATCACTGGTAATTCCTATTACTGCTCAATCACTGATCCAACGCGTACATATTGATATCCACCCTGACTTATGTCTTTCCTATGTAAAGTACTTACAAATGATATCCTTGGTACATAGCTTTACTACATAGTTATCCTGGTCACTGCCTCATACATAGAAGTATATAACATATCATGTACTTAGATATTTTTCCTTAGTCTTAATATTACTTGTCTTCTCGCAGGTACATCTTGTGAGAATTCTCAGTAGGACCTTGCCTCCTCTGGACACAAGTCTCAACTTGTTGTCACCTCCGATCCTCCGACCCTCCGACCCTCCGCTCCGACTTAGAGCCATGCTCTAAGTCTTTCCCATATACTCCGCCCCTATCCAAATATTCTCCCTCGTCCCTCTGCATCATCCTCCGCCTTCTCCACCCCGACAAACATTCTCCCTGCTCCTATCCACCCTCTGCATCATCCCCCATCTTCTCCACTCCGCTCCTAGTCGGCCCACCACTAGCAGCTCTTACTCCCCGACCCTCAAAGCAGACCAAAGCGGTCCATTCATCCTATCGTCGGACAACGTCGGACCCGCTCCAAATTCAGGGCACGTACTCGGCTAAGGGCGCAGCGCAAGAGCTGAAGCCAAGCCCTGACCCCTCTGCCTCTTGAGCCAGCATGGTACCTAACACTGACACTTGTATAGATATTGGTATCTGTGGCAACTCCTGTCGCTGACAGCAAGCCATGTGCTCAAAAAAAGCTCAAGGTCGATTTATCTGTCCCACCTGCCCATGACACTCCTGCTATCAAACACCAGCCGAACATGGATACCACACCAGAACAGATGAAGCCTCATAGTGCATATTGTAAAATTGATCTGCCTGCTACAATGCAGGTCAATCAACACTGGACAAAGAAATATCTACCTACCATTATGCTGTGGGCCAGGAGCTATGAAGACATCTGGACCATCCCAGAGCTCACTTGATGATGAGGAGTCCAAGGACAATGAAGATGCTATGCTTTGTAAGTTTTTGTTATTTAGGTTTCATCCTACTAGTACTGGCATCCATGACTACTACAGGATTTGTTTTCATTGTATCTACATGAATATCCGAGTCGCTGTTGCTCTTTTATCCCCGCAAGTCCCCTTTTTGGGAGTCTCCTTAATTAGCTTTTCATGTGTAATACTACCCCTTTTCATGACATGCTTTTTCCGCTTTTTCTGGTTTTTTTAAGTGAATTAAGTGTACAAAAAGCGAAAATTCAGAGATTGAGTGGGCTTAATAAAGTGACTCGCACTTCTTCACTCAAATGACTTAATGCTCCTTTTCACGTAATTAAGTGACAAATTAAGTGAGAAAAGCAACCGGTCGTTTTACTGATGCTATGCAAGGTCATCAAACCCTAAGAAGACACTGAAGAAAGAGAAGGCCTCCCTCGATGCCTGACTGAGATACAGCGTGCACCAGTCTTAAAGATTTAAGTACTATCAGGGTACAGATGAAAATGACGCAACAGATATCCATCCTACATGCCTATATGATACAACTACAAAATCTCTAGTCGCCTAACGTCCATCATGTCGTCAATAGAAGCCATGTCTCTGACTTGTGCAATGATATCGTAATCCGATGCGATTCTCTTATATTCTCCGCGACGCTGCTCTGCCAGCAACAATGCGCCGAAAGGCTGTCTAAGGTGAACCATCAATCGAAACTCTCGTGAGTGGGACTCCGAATCAAGTCCAAACGGCTCAGGCAGCTCGAGGAGACAACGATCCCACGGGCGGACGAGCACGAATGTCTGCCGAATGGGCCTTGCCCGCGAGAACTCAATGAGCTCATTTTCCGTGGTGACCACCAGGTCACGAAGTCCGTCTGCCTCGACTTCGTATGTGAAGCATGCCCCCTGGGCTTGACCAGGTGTCCGTCTGACCTCAGTCACACGGAATACCATGCAAGGCAGCTGGAGTCTGCGGCTCGCAAAACGAGGAGGGTTCATGTTCTTAAACAGGGAATAAAGATTTGAAGCCGACTCCACGGCCATGGCATTTCGCAGTGACGAGACCAATCTCCGAATGTTATCTTCGGACAGAGATGGAGGTGCGTATGGCGGAGCTTGGTATGAGAAAATGTCCGCTGGTAGACAGCTGTTGAACTCGGAGGATTTTCCGACCCAGTTCAGAGCAGTAATATCGCCCGACTGAGCCACAATCTCCTGCAAGAGCCGCCCGAGCGCCTTTTGCTTCTTCTCGCCATAAAAGATAGGTAACTGGACGCCGAAGATGCCGAACAACGAGTATGCAATGTCTTCCTGCCGCGTAGTGACACGCTTCGATGCCCATTGCAGTTTCTCTCGGGCACCTGTCATGCCCGGCTGGAAGTCCACAAGGGCCCCTGCATCAATGCCTGTCGCGCTCCCCAACTCCCGCATGATCAATAGAGAATCCTTGTGGTTAGGGGAGCGGACATCAAGATATAGGGTCCAATCCTGTTGATAGAAGCGAATGACTTTAGGAGCAAGGAATTCCGGGACAGTCCATCCTCGGGTATTCCAAGCGCTCTTCGCCAGTGCGCCGGACTTGGATGAAGGCGGGACATCGGACAGATAGACGATGGTGAGTGCCGAGTCGCGATACCAGGTAAACATGGAATTGAGTGATTCATCGACCTCCCCCTTGTCAGTTTGGTCGATGCAACATGAATCAATCCATGCCCAGTGATACCCCTCATCACGGGCCACTTTGCAGAACGACTGCAACTTCACGATGCCGCTAGCTGCCTCCAACTTGTATACATCCCGGTCCTTGATGTGGTGCAGCTGCGGCTCATTACCTTCCCACCTATGGGATAGCATGACACAACGGAAGTACACCTCTACCGCTTCCTTGATCAGCTCCGCCCGGAGGTCTGGAAGAAGGTCCGGAAGGTTGGTGATTAACAGCAGAAGCTGCTGGTACTCCGTATTTGCTTTGAAAGTGCTGATCTGTGACTGTCGATCACACAAAAGACCGGTGGTGGTGTGGAGTAGACGAAGCGGGGCATTTTCGAGTTGAGTGTCAATGACCACACGAATAGCCCGTTCTGTGTCAGCATCGACGCACTGCTGGGGCAGCTGTTCGTAACGTAGAGCATCCTTAATGCAAGGTAAGAAGACGAAGGGACATGACATGAACACGGTCTTACCTTGTGGGACAACTGTTCCTTTGGAGTGTCCTCCTGCAAAGCGTCCTTGCGCGACAAGAGATTATGAAGAGACGAGAAAGCAACATTGTTTGTCATCTGTGCATCGAGAGGTTTCTCTGGCAGAGCATCTGGGATGTCCCATTCTGAGATGCTCAGACTCTTATCAGAACCTCCGCTGAGGATTCGCTTGCCATCCGTGGAGAAGGTGATATAATGTACCGAGGAAATGTGGTTGAAAATGGCAATGGTTTGATGATCTGAGAGCCGCCAGATGCGGACTTGCTTATCATCAGATGCAGAGGCGACGAGAGTCCCAGCAGGATTTAGGACGATGGCGTTGATCCCGCCAGTATTATGACCCTCCCAAGAATCACCGACCTGCTGCCAGGTTGATGTATCCCACACCCGAATGGTGGGATGTAAACCACTACCACCTGAGAGAAGGTGTGTGCCATCGGGCGTCCACACGAGTGACTTGTTGCTCATTAATATCCATGGTGTACCCGGAAGAAAACCGACGAGGCTGGGACCTGTGATCTTTGTGATTGGTGTAGAATAACTGATGCTGTGACCCGTGAACTTTGTGATGCATGTCCTCGTGCCTGGACTCCATATTTGAATATCGTCGATTGTTGCAATGGCAAGAAGTTGGCCAGATGGTGAATACCGAACGCAGTTGACCCTAGGATTTCCCAAACTCAATAAAACTCCTAATTTTCCTAGCTGCTGCCAACTTTTCGTGCTCCACAGCCTCGTCGTCCACTCGTCTAAACCAATGGCCAACTCAGTGCCATCTGGAGAAAAATCTAGCGAGTTGATCGCGTAAGGGATGGCCCAAGGGCCCCAGTAGATTTGGATGGGTTGGGTGAGAGGATCGCAAGTGTCTCCGTCCCAGGCAATGAACCTCCCTGACGTATCACCGGTTGCTATTAATCGCCCGTCTCGCGACACCGCCAATGCCCGCACGCTCTCGCGATGCCCCACGATATTCCTTTTCAACAAAACACCTCTCTCTAAGTCCCACAGACGAACAGTCCCATCCGCTGAGCCTGTCACCATACGACGACCATCGGGAAGGACTACGAATGCATTTACGGTATCTTCGTGATCTTTAAACACTCGAACGGGTGTGGAACGTGTAACGATGAGCTGCGCTGCTTCTTTTGGCATGGTGATGGACTTTTGGTATGTTGAACGCGTTCGAGGTGGACTTGCTTGTGTAAGGACTGTGGGTGTCTTGATCTAAGCTGCAGAGGCGCTTGTACTGAGTGCCTTAGTGCTATTGCACAGCTTAACCTACTTCGTGTCTCATAATCATTAGACGCCCAATACATGAACTTGAAGCTGTTTTCCCTCAATCCTCCTTTTTGCAAAGGCTGGAACGAGGTTCTTGTTTGTGTCTCGCTCAATGTTATTCACCTTCAACTGCACATGGGTCCAACCCGCCTCGCCAGATGTAACGATCCGCGCCAACATGAAAATAACATAATATGCCGTCGTTTCTTCCTTCACTTGCGGATTTCAGTGCCTATTCGATACGTCAGTACCTCGATTGTTATCGATCTTGTGGGCTTGCATGAATTATGTCCTCTCACGTCCAAGTGCTACTCCGGTACATCACCATGCAACTCGTCTTCATGACCTGGCGTACGCCCCCGCTGTCCACCTTTTTCACAGAGGTTGTGTGCATTTAGCTCGCTATGCGATCATGTTCATTTCGGTCTGCATACGCATCGGATGTGGATAGCCTATATGTCTCCCTCCCCTCATTCTCAGATATAGCTAGTTCGAATGAAAGCTGGTTGCCTTTCTTTTTGTGGGTGGCTTGTCGAAGGATGGTTAACGATATTTATTTGACGAGAATAGCTTCGTGTAATGTATAGACCGAGGCTTGATATTGGCCCTCTCGATTGAACATGCGTTCTACTCGTGAACAGTGGGCTAAGCGTGAGGGTTGGCAGTTGCCGCCTTGATCTCAGCGTTCTCGTCCATCTTGTATGGCATGACTCAGAATTTTCATACTCAGCGATGAGATTCGCGTTGGATAGGGTACTGCCCTCGAGCTGTAGTAATTTGGGAACGGAAACAATGAAAGCACAAGCTAGTAATATAACAACATTCGAGAAGCGAGAGAGGTATCGAGATTCGAGTACCTGATTTGGATACAGAAAGCCATTTACAAATATTTGGTATTAACGTTTGTTTGGTCTTATTGAATCCTAAGGCTGCTGACATATCACGCAAAAAAAGACCTCACCGAGTAATCACGGCGGCCCCGTTGTGTCCAGTGAGGGGGCCCGATGATGATGTAATATTTGAGGTCACCAAACACTAATCGTTACCTTTCGTGTTCAATTTGAATTCAGAAAAACCTGAATCGAGACGAAACCAAGTATGCTCCTCTTCGGATTTCGATCTAGCAGACAGGCGGCCTTATCAGAATATCCGGTCTAGCCAAGCCAGCCGATTGATCAATCCGACACGGAAAGTATGACTCTTCTGCTATGAGACACAGGAGGCCCACAGGGGTTCTGGAGAAATATAAAATGTCTGTCAGGAGGGAAAACCCTCCTCTCGTCAGAACCCCCATCGCTGCAAACTCGAATCGAACACACACATATTTATTATCATGTCCCTTGTTCACTTCCACTACGACCCTTTCACCGAGTTTGAGCGCCTCTTCGACGATGCGTTCAGCGCTCGCTTCCGCCCCTCTGATGTTGCTGGCGGCCGGGCCTTGGAAAGTGGCTCTCGCCTCGGGACATTCCGCCCGAAGTAAGTGCATGAATAGGGGCATCAATGCACCGCTAACGTTGAGTAGGATGGATTTAGTGGAGGGCAAAGAGAAGAATGAAGTCACGGCTATGTTTGAATTGCCTGGTTTGGGTCCAGACCGTGTCAACATTGACGTGCAGCAGAACCGCCTCACCGTCTCAGGGGAGATGTCGACCGCTGAGGAACGCAAAGAGGGGGACTACGCCGTGCGTGAGCGCTCATATGGAAAGTTCTCTCGTACCTTGCAACTGCCTGTGGGAACTAAGGTGAATCTAGCTTACTACCTTCGTGGATCACACTTCACGTTGCCTGCAGCCTGAAGATGTCAAAGCAGAGATGAACAATGGAGTCTTGAAAGTTACTTTCCCGAAAGTTGGAAAGGAGCAGGCGCCCAAGAGGATTACTGTCGAACCCACCACAAAACAAGTTCCTTAAAGTGTTGATACTGAGATCTTCCCTGACAGCTTGTACAATAGTAATCAATGAATCGTTTGGGCCGTCGAACCTCAATAATGGCTGAGCGTGGTTTATAAGAATGATAACATGGTACCTAGACAACGTCTAAGATGTGACAGAGTGTAGTTGTTGATACTCGCTCCTCATGAAGGCCCACCACTGCGGTCCATACATGTAATACATCACACCAAACGCTGCACCACCAAGATGAGCATAGTGATCAAACATCCTGAAAGGCAGCACCAGAATCAGCAATGCTCTCTTGCACATATGTGTACCCACCTCCAGCCGCGTACGATGCCGATCATGTCGAGCATGACCATACCACCAACTCCCGCCTGGATCGGTATCGAAATGAAAGGAGGGAAAATCAGGCTGACTTGGGCGTCCGGAAAGGCCAACGCGCTAACTGTCACAGCTGCGTAAATGGCGCCGGATGCGCCTAACGATGGTAAAATCTCCCGCGGAACGGTGGAAGTTGTGGCCTTTGCAGCTGTGCTAGATATTGCGGCAGCTGCTGGGGAGTTCTTTATGACTGCAGAAGCGGTGTACTGAGTGACGAGGCGAGGGAAGAGAACTTTGCAAGCAGCAACGTGGCTAACCAAACCAGAGAACAGGCCAGCTTTGAAATATGAGTGAATCAATCGGCGGAGGCTGACACAAGGGTCCTACCAGAGATAAAGAAGGCAAGGAAATGCCACTTGGCAGTGGCTTCCTGCTGTTGTTCACCATGTTTTAGTTGCTCCAGGGTAAAATAATGCGTTGCGGCCGAGCCTTATAGACAGAAGAAGTCAGAAATGTCCGCTAAAATGTGATTTAGCGCACCGAAGCTAGCTAGGGCCATTGAGTTTGCCAACAAGTGGATGAAGGATTTATGACTAAACATGCTCGTTAGCAGAGTGTACGAGCGTCCCGACAACGGGTGGTGAGTGAAAGATCGGGTCATGAACGGCGCAAGTCGTGGAATTTTCCACACAAGATATATAGCCGTGTTCACGCCGCAGATCAACCAGCATAATCTTCTGCCCTCGGGGGCATCAAGATATGACTGCGCGGCTTGAACGTAAACAGACAGAACGAGGTTGCGCAATGCAAGAGGCCACTCCGCCAGCGTATCCTTGAGTTGGTTCACTTGCGTTTGCAGGTACTAAAGAGGATGAAATGTATCACGAAGAACTTCGGAAAAGAATGAACAACGCACCTTGCCAAGCTCTAGGTACTGAGCCTTTCTCATCTCTTCTGTACTTGGGGGTCGGAGAGTCCATCTGTGAGAGACAGACACGAGTCGTTTTGACCAGTATTCCGTGTCGATCTCGGTTTGACTGGCCGCTATCGAACACGCGAGTAAAGATCCACCAATGAAAAACTAAGAAGCCACGAGCCAGCTAAAGCATGAACGCATGGAACGCGAATGAAGTTTGCTAACCAGAACTTGATTCCGTACTGTTGGCCGGGGAAACCGAGAGCTGAAAGACTCTACTTCAGTTGAGCGGACAACCTGGTCACGAAAAGTCGGCAACGGTGTGTTTTGGAATGACTTCTCCGATGTAATTCGCCATATCCTCGGAAAGTTACGTGGTAAAGAGTGAACAAAAGAGCGACTCGGAGGATGAATGGATGACCGCAAGCAGCAGGACTTGTGCAGGATGGTGGTGGTACGAAACATGATACTTCCGTGCCCGTGCGCCTTGGGTTTGCCGATAGATGATGCATTCGCCGAATCGGGCGAGGCGTTGCACATATGATCATATGTTGAGTTTTCTTTGAACACTAGTACTTGCTCCAGCTTATGGATATGTAGATCTATAGCAGCTGAATACGTCAAGCGTTTGGTAAATTATCTCATCTGAATAATGAACGTCTGACCTATGCTGCAGGAAAAAATCAGCTTATGTTTTACTACATTTCATTCTTGCGGCCCCCTCCCACTCAAGCCGCCTTGTCTGGCGAACCCATCCTCATCACCCCTCAAATCGCCAACGATCTGCGGACAGAATACTACACAGATGCCCAAGATATATTCTATTCGTGGTCCTTGCATTCGCCCAAACCAAGCTCGTCAGTAATAACAAAGCCTGTCAAGCTGACGAGCTGGAGGGCATCTACGATGTACAAGGAGATACCCGTCCCGCCCCCTCGGAATGCCCGTAATGGAGAGTACTGGCGCCTCATCCTTAGCTCTGGAACATCACGAAAAGATCAGGTGCTTTCCCTAAATGATGAAAATCTGGGGCACCAGCCGTTCCCTGTCCTCTCCGATCCGATCCTTTTCTCCACTCGCCCAAGCAAGGCTATAAAGCAGGAGCGGATTCAGAGATCATATGCTTTACCTGCGACTAATACAGACCACCTTACGATATTTGACATCATCGAGCAAACTTCTTTTGACCTCGACAAGGTAAGCCATCAGCTTACCTTGCTGGAAGTGGCTTAAATTAAACACCACCAGAAAATATGGGACAGTGGTATTGGCCTTAGTTCTTGGTTAGTACAACTTCACTCCGGGATAGCTGCCAACACCGCCCTGGTTTCAAGGGTGAAGAACGTACTCTTCGCCTCCAAGTGTGATATTCTCGAGCTAGGTGAGACATTTCGTCGCGTTTCTCGCAATCCTCAACTTTGAGTAGGTGCAGGGACGGGCATAGTGGCCATCGTTCTGGGCATTTTACGAGGCTTGCTCGATTCACCCGGGAAATCAGGACAGATCATAACCACCGATTTGCGTGAGCAACCTGTGGCAGCTCGACAAATAAAATCATTGATTGTAGTGTTCAGCATCTGCTTTGCCGCTATTGCAGAGCAATATTACTTCAAGTCAACCCCTCTACCACCCTGGCAATGCACTAGAAGGTGCTGTCCTCGACTGGGATAAACCTGAGATCCCCACCCAGGTGGAATCGTTCGTTAGTGGCATCGATGTGATCGTGTGAGTGCATATCAACCTATGTTGGTGAAAGTTCCGAGCCCCCACACCAGGATGGCGGATGTCACATATAACACTGCGTCGTTTCCTGCACTCATCGGAACGCTCTCCCGGCTCATCAGGTTTTCGATGAGTGTCGCACCAGCGAAACCTCCACTCATCGTCCTTGGACACAAAGAGCGAGATGCTGCAGAACGTACTCTTTGGGACGTGGCGGAGAAAATTGGCATACATTTTGAGGAGGTTGCGAAAGTTCCTGGAGCGGAGGGATCACCTGTTGAGGTTTGGGTGGGAACAGTGTCAGTAGCAGATACACAGTGAAGCTACGATATTGAGCCGCACAATCAGGAGCGAATTAGAATGACATGCGAACTGCGAAGTGTTGACGAGTTGAGGTACGAAACACTGTCCTGCGAACAAGTACAAATGGTTATGATTAACAGAGCAAGTGTAGTACAAGAAATGCGAGGTATGTAGTACTGAGATGGTGTGTTGGTATACTTCGGTTTCGGACATCAGATCTGTCAAAGTGGTGGAAGTGGCCTTCGACAGTGGGGACAAATATTCTAAAGTGATTGATCAATACACAACGTCATTTTGTTCGTGCAAACGGTTACCTTAATAGCAAGCCACTAGTCGATGGAAGAGTTAGCATCTAGAATCCGGCAGCGAACACTAAACATACCTTTTCCAGGCATTCCGTATGCTGCTCGACACGATGAGCGAGCCGTTTGCATATAAACGATATCAGAAACTCACAAATAGATGCTGACAAGGTGCCAGACTATAGCTTCGTCCTTGCTCCGACCCCTCGCAGCAAACCACCGGTAACCTGCTCTAGCTGCTTCTCATCGTCGGTATGAATGGCCTCCATGCAAATAGCGCAGTCCCCGAGAGATTCATCGGGTGCTTCTGGGTCAGCCGCAGAAAGCGGTAATGCTGGGTGATAGTCGTACACTTGTGCATGAGCGAACTGCAAAGCTCAGCGTAAATACTTGTACAAGTGAAAAATGCGACCTACTCGTTTCGGAAGGAAGAACGCCGGTCCGAGACGCTGCTGAAGCAGTATAACGGCAACTTGGAGGAAGATGAACATCGCGAGATACCACATCCAACCTAGCAAAGTATAAGTCAATCTTGATTGTTCCATGACTTGGGACCTACGGCGGGGCTCGATATCAAGCACATTCTTTGGGCATGTCAAGAAATCTAACAGAATTTTAGAGACGTGGATGGACAAAAATGCATGGATACTCACAAAGAGCATGGAAAAGTCGGCAGAGTGATGTACCAATCAAGTACTCAGCAGTCAGTGCACTGCTCCTACCTTTTTTCACCGAGCGCACAATCTGCGGCAACCAGAAAAGGGAGTACATGGTTGCCACGAATACCAACGCCAGTGAAGGAGTAACGATGACTCTGACGATGAATGTGAGGAAGAAAAACATTCCGAGCCCTGAAGGGACATCAGAAGTGATTGTGACAACACCTGAAGACTTACATATCCGTGCTTGGGGGTCAGATCGAATGTGTCGAAGCAACAAACTGAAGAATGTCGGGCCAGTGGATCGAGGAGGAGCTGTTGGTGGTGTGGGCACAACTTGAGAAGGCACCGATGGTTCCTGTTGTACTGGTCTTGGAGGGGATGGTGCTACTGCATCCTCTGGGGCTTGAACCTGGTTGATGAGGATGGCATGTTGCTGAACAGGAATTTCAGTCTGTGTAGTCTATCCAGCAGCCAAGGTTCACTCACAGATTCAAAAGCAAACAGCACGCAGGCGACGAATGCCGGAGCCACAAGCGACAAGGACGGACGCCCACTAGCAATAATGGCAAATGTGATATGCCCAGCAAACGAGACGGAGTCCACAATGGATTGTGTAAGGAACGTCCATAAGGAGACACGAGACAATCCAGCAGGAGTACGGCTTCGGTCAACTTGACGAGAGAGCAATAGTAGCTGCGCCAAGTACACAAAAGCTGAGATGCCGGCATCTGAGCAAAATACACGAATCAATAAACTGACTGAATCAAGACGGAACACCCTAACATGTTGCAACTTTGCGGAAGAACGACTGAGACCTTGAGACACACGCATTCAGTTAGGTCACTAAACTGAAAATATAGTAAAAATACCTTAATCCTTCCGTATCATGCAGCTTGTATAAAATGCCGCATTCTCGACTCAAAAGCACACCGTTGAGCTTAAGAGGGGGTCTTTTCACTGTCCATCTCCCCGTAGGTTTCTGTAATTCGTCTTCAAGGTCCTCCATATCCTTTACGGATATCTCAGATGGAGCAATTTGTGCATAAACGCTAAACCCGCAACCTCCTTGTGACTCCCCATCTGCAAGCACGTTAGAAGTATGACAGGTAGGATGTAAATTTAGCCTACTGGTCGACTCCTGGTCGATAACACCTGCATCAATCAAATCTTTCACCTTATTAACTCGAGAGATCAATTCAGGTTCTATTGTTCGAGCGGTATCATTCTGAAAAGCTTCTGGAACAATCGCAGGGATGTAGCGAATGTCTATATGTCGGCTAATGTAACATCAGTTACGTTTCCTGTTTCCTGGCATCAGGGCTAGGACGTACCCGGTGGGTTCAGCGAAGCCATATATGGTCCCATTTGCGAGGAAGTGCACGCCTTCAAAATCCAGCTTCATGTCATCGGAGCTGGTAGGATGACGGACGTCTATTCTTCCCTGTGCGGGGGTTCGAGTTTCCATGAAATGAGGTGATGAAAACAACCCACATGAACAATGGCGATCTTCTCTGTAACACCTTTCACACCGACCGGGGTTCGATCCATTATGCTCCATGAGATTTTGTCCGAGCCAGTCCAATTCCAAGAGCCAACGTGACTGACAAGCTCTGTCATGTTAGTGTCGCCCATGAACGTTTCAGCATGTGCTCTCCACGGAAAGGCTGTGGATGCGAGGCTGGGTGTGGTGATATTGAAGAAGTCAATCTCGCCGTGTGCAAATCCGGTCACATTCGGAAAATATGAGGCCCATTGTGGGTTGAGATGAGATCCAAAGGACATGAATGACCCTACAAGAGGGGTGGTGGCGGCTTTCCTGTCTGGCTGCGCTTCCTCGGCATACATCGGCAACTAACAACAATTGAGCACGCACCATTGTGAAGTTAGACTCCGTCCCATTCAGCCAAGCAGTGAAGTTTGACAGTTGGTAATTGAGGGATTGAAGGGCATCCTGGTAATGATTTCGAGCAAGAAATTCATCCCCAGTGTGATTCGTGAGTATGAAGAGCATAAATATTAGGAATAGAAATGACGGAACAGAGCTCCTCTGCTGTTGTATTCTGGCCGGCTGCCCATCATTCTCGTCGTTGCGGTCCATAGATGATAGTGGTACACATCTGAGACGTCGTGAACTCGTGGTCACCGAAGCGCTGCACCACTGATCACGTGTCCTATGCAGCATCACTTTAGCGTAAGCCGCGATGAAGCCAGCACCAGACAGCAAACGCTGGACCCATTTTCATTCAGCGCTGCAGCTTGCGATATCACGCGCAGCACACAAATGGACGCGAGTATCAAGTTCGCTCATATTTACGCGTGATTAGACTAACAGTCGCGTAGATACGAAGATTTCCAGGAATGCTTCGCGCTCTGGTGTAAGGAAGAGCCACACGGTGCAGAGGGTATCTTTAACACCGTCTCAAGGCATATGGAGGACCAAATACACGTGAGTTTCATGTCTAAGCACGATGGAATGCACAACGACTAAGACAGTCGCGCAGCAAAGCTGTGAGAATCTGTTCAAGGAATTTAATGTTCGAGATAGTATCAACATTCTCCATGCCGTTGTCTCTGAAGCGAGAGCTCGGAAACAACGTGGGGAGTTGAACGGGAAGGATGTATGGAGAGAAAACCTCACACCGCGTGCTGCTGTTCGTGCACGTACGGTCCGGGTGATAGAATCTGAAGTAGAACATTTACGAGCGGAGCTACAGGCTGTGAGTAGCCGTCAGATGATATTTACAAGATTATCTGACTTTATTACAGCTCGAGGAAGGAGAACGCTGCTCTGTATGCCCGATGTGAGGATAATGACCAAAAGCAACGTACTGCAGATGCTAAGACAGCAGAGCTATTGGATATCCTTGATGATGTACGTGGTTTTTCCCTGTAACTGTTTGTAGATTCTAACAAATGCTAGGTTTATGCAAAGTGGAGTCAGCTCCCGCAGGATGAAATAGGTGTATGGGCTCTTGAATCAGCGGAGAACGTCGGCTTCACGCAACCACCGTAGATTGATGCAGGGGCGATGACGGTCGATCCGGCTAAGGTTTGTTTTTTTGGCTTAAGGTAACTAGTATACTCACTTTCGAAAGCCTTCCTCTTCAAAATTAAATTCAGAAGCGTACTAGCAATTGTCAAGTGTATCAAGTATTGTATGCTAATTAATTTCCGCTCCCCATTGTGTATGTATGTGCAACCACTCCAGCAGCGCACATTTAACACCAGCGAGATGATACCCAAGTCATACAACTTGATTGCAGAAAAAGCACCGTCAGCTATAAGTAATAGAAAAAAATTGATATAGCAGCAACTGGTTTCGATCCAGTGACCTCAGGGTTATGAGCCCTGCACGCTTCCACTGCGTCATGCTGCTGACGATTAGATCGTGGGTATTAACATGCTTGATCTTTGCTTTGTCTTTTGCTTGATACTTCCCGTTTTGATCTCACTATCTCTCCATCACACCATGAACACCGAGCGGAAAACAGCACCAAATGCGCTATGGGCATATCTTCTCCAGAAGGATCTCCCGGCGTCCAATGACTCTTCTGCTACGCCAATGATTCCTCCACTGGCACCAATCGACAGGACCAACACATCCATGCGAATGCTCATTCACGACATGCAGGCAACCCTCGAAAGTTCTCTACGAGAGTGGACACTTTGCTCGCTAACGTCAAGGACGCAAAGACTGAAGTGGCGAACTGTAACCGGATATCAGAGAGCGAACGTGAACGTGTGCTCGACGAGATCTCGAATAGCTGTGAGTATACGTTTCGATGATATGCTTTGACCATGGTATACCGTTTGAGACGCCTGAAAAACGAAAACGAGACGGACCTATATTCTCATCATTACTTTTAGCAAAAAAAGTGCAAACCGAGCTGAAGGCTTGCATCGGTGCACCCTCTCAAGCATCAACTCTCGAATTGGTCCAGAAATCACAATCGTCAGCGGAAAGTAGCATACAAGCTCTAGACAAACGCATAGATGCGATTCAAACGGTATTTCATGTTTATGCTGCTAAGCCCGCTCTGTCTCTACACTACTAACGGACCGTGATTCTACAGCTCATTCAAACCCAGAATCATGCTATGCAAGCCATACAGGACCAGCAGCATTCGATACTAACTGCGGTACTCCCACTTCTTCCACTTGTACAAACCTTCCCTTTGTATGTGGATCAGGTCAAAACTTCGATAGCCGATAAAGTCTCGTCCAGCATGTCAAGTCTGAGCCGCGATATCGGCGGCATGAAGTCCACTTTATCCAGTCTATCCGCTCCTTCTGTCAGCATCCCTGATATTCCCCAGCCAGCTCTAGCAGTTCCGTTCTCTCGTTCCGAGAACCATCACAGTCGCAAGCGCTCCAATTCTTGGTTAAATCAAGACGACACACTTCCGGGGCGCTTCCAATCCTATCGTTCCCACTCTTTTGCCCCGTCGCGTAGCCCTCGCATAGATCAACACAAGAAACCACGATTGGGTAGCGTACTACCAACTGGCTCCCCTCAGCTTGTGAGAAAGTCATCTCATACGGTCAATTCCCCGGAAATACACGCCCTTGATTTGCGCAAATCCCTAAATGCTGACAGGTTGACCTCTCCCGTTCGTGACTCTGTAACCACGAACAACAACTACCCTGCAGTTCCAATGCTCAGACAGACCACGAGGACGCCTCTCGCTGACATACTGCCTCCTGCTCCAGTCAATCACGCAACTGTACAGCTTCGAAAGCCCACTGCCGAGCCTTCTTCCTCTTCTGGTTCCGGAGCAATTTTTTTTGCGAATGCTCACATCATGCATGCGTCCTCTCAGGCGGGCAGACATCCACTTCCAACGGCTCGAGTACATGAGGCCATTCCTCAAGCATCAACGGTCACACCAAACGATTCGAATATCTCTAGTGCAGCTCCAAAGCCAGACGACTTTGTCCCGCCAACTTCTAACCACAATGATAGGAAGAAGACAATGGAATCAGCGCCTGCAGGTCCACCTATCGCTACGCCACCAATGTCGAAGGCTATCAAGTTGGAAGAAGTTCTTCGCTCGCCCTTGAGATGTTGCATATCCATTCCGCCGTCACCGTTATCGTCCTTGTCTCCGTCTCCGCTCCCGGCCCCGGCCCCAGTCCCAGTCCAGCCCGTTTTGAAAACTCAGGTTCAGCATGTTACAGGTGGAATGACACGGCGCCAAGTCACATTCGCTACATCGTCTCATGTGTTCATTCCATCCAATCTTTCTGATCCTGGAATGCTGCCATTACCTACGCTTGATTCCAGGTCCGCAACTATGAGTTTGCGTGATCGACGCGCACAGATGTCTATGGTGAGTGCCAGTGCATGTTCGTGGACGGTTGGCTTAACCATGTGCTTCCAAGCTCGGCCGTACTAACTTCCAGTGCAAAGCGTTTTATTCCTCTGGGTTCTTCCTCTGATGAAGAAGGCTGAAAAGCTCTAGCATTCGCTCTTCTCTTGTTGTTGCTTAATTCTCATTTTCACCGCTCGTAGATAAAGAGGCACTACGAAAGTCAGAACACTAATTGTACATCGATGCTACACAACTTGCAATGCAAACTTGCTCGAGAGGATCTTCGAATTATATATCTTTGACTTGTTCCTCCAGCCACTCCCACAGCGCCTTGCCGAGTTGAGCATCTTGGGTTTCCTGCCTAGGTGACCCCACACGAGCCCATGGGACAAGATACTAAAGACATCTCAGCACCACAATATCACATGAGTTCCACCTTGAAATTCACCTTGCCATTCAAATTAGCAGCTTCCGGGGACGTGGCAGCATACAACTGCGTAAGGGCACCCTGAGACGTTTCATACAGCACCACCGCGCTCTGACAACCCTGTTTAGCATTGAACTCCACGGTGAGGGCTCTGTAAGATTACCAAAAACTGCTTGACGATACTCGGAAGCTGAGGCTCAACGTGGCGCTGCAATTCCGACTTGATATTTCCAGGATTCAACGCCGTCGAAATAATACCTTGGTCACCGTATCGCTTCGCCAATTCAAGAGCAAGCACGATATTCCCCTGTATCATGGTCAGCTTCATTCTCCACCACCGATGGAAGCGTGTTCATACGAATTTGCTTTGGTTGTAAAGGCTGGCCCTCGTCCATTTCTTTCGAGCCGGGCCATCTTTGAAGGTGTTAAAATCGAGCTGTCCAAATAAATGGGCGCAGGAGGAGACGTTCACAACCCGGACTTTGCTTTCGGGAGTGGCTTTAGCCGTCGAAGTGAGAATGGGAAGCAGGAGCTTTGTGAAGTAGTAGTGACCTGAAAGGCATCAGCCCCGTCTCAATGTCATTAATGTTGAGTTTCTCACCAAGGACGTTCGTTCCAAATTGGAGGTCATAACCATCTGCAGTCACTAGCTCCGTCGGCGGCACCATAACCCCACTTGCGACGTTCAGTATCACTCAGCGCGTCGAGGTAAAAAGTTATCTCACGCATTATTTATGAGAATATGAAGTTGTGTCTCTTTGCTATGAAATAGCTCAGTTCGAAGCTAATGATTCCTTGGATAACGCTTTTCTTACCTCAGGAACTCTTCAGCAGACACCTTGATTGCCTTCAGGTCTCCAAGGTCAAGTTTCAAAAATATGGCCTCGTTCCCAGTTTCCTGCTTCAGTTGACGAATTGCCTCCTCTGAAGAAGCCTGGTTGCGAGCCGCAATGTAAACTTTGGCACCATGTGCGAGTAGAGCCTTCAAGTAGGAGTCCGAGTCAACACGAACCGTCAACTTCGTTCATAATTAAACAATTCACCTTCGCAGTCTCCTTTCCGATCCCTGTGCTGGCACCAGTGACAATAACTACTTTTCCTGTCAGGTCTGGAATTTGGTCGACAGAAAATGTGGTCTTTGGAGGTGCTGCGTCACTGAGCCAAGATAGAAAATTACCCATCGTTTCTGGCTGCCTCGGGGAAGGGAAATCTCAGGAAAACGTGAGTAACACTGGTGGCAGCAACTGCCAGCTCAGTACTCAGTGCCCGAGCTATTTATGACCAACCTCTCACTTGGCGCCAACTTGATCGAAACCCTAACCCCAATGTGGGGTTGCTACCATGGCCAGCAAGGAAGAAAGCATCGCGATATCGAGACAGTATTCCTTCAGGGTCCTTCTATGCTACACGCAAGATCCCGCCGTACCCTGATGCACTTGTGCCAGCTCATATCCGGCAGATTGTACCGATTGTTTAGGGCGCTCTTAACTACGTAGTACTTACATGTAGTCAATCTTGCAGTTGCCAGATTGCATTAGAACGATCAGATAGATAGATATGACTCGGGGATTATATACATGTACGTGCAGGACCAAGAGAAGTTATTATAGCTCAAATACCTCTCAGATGCCTATGACCGTTTTTGTGAAAGAATTGGATATACGCATTAGGTTGAGCCAAGACATTCCTGCTCTGCATAACGCCCTATTTATAATTACGTGAAGTCAACATACAAGCCCGCTTAGCTCAGTGGTAGAGCGCGTCACTTGTAACGGATCATCAGATCCGAGAGATGATGAGGTCGGTTGTTCAATCCAGCCAGTGGGCAAAATGTCTTTTTTGCTCACTTCCCCCTTCCGAACGTTGTTTGTTTTGTTGAATCGTCCACTCGCACAAACACCGGCAAATCCCGAGTGACTTTTTCTTATTGCTTTCAGCGTTGCTTCTCCCGAATGCACGGGCACTGTTCATGCCACCATTTATCGTGATTATTCCGACAATGATGTTTTTATTCTGACGAGTTTAAAATTCTGTCATGTCACTTCTTTCGTAGTATTACACCGACGTTAACGATCAGCCACTAATTTTCGGTGTGCCACCAGCTTACAAACATATGTCGGAATGTTTCGTGCACACAAACCCCGGCAAATCCCTGCGGGCGTTCCACCAGCATCGTACGTGTGCTATTACGTTTAACGCGTCATGCTGTGCGTTCAACTGAAACTTTGATGGTTAACCTCACACGTACGCGCTACCCACTGCCAAAAATATGAGATTGATTGAACGAGGTACCCAACACATCACATATGGCCACCCATACCACTTACACTCCACTCAAGTTTTACTTGCCAAAGAGCTTGTAGTTGCAATACTAGACGGCTTAAACCTCCGAGACTTGCTCAATGTTGCGCAGACGTGCACAACCATGCGTGGGGTAGTTCTCTACCTCATAGAAAAATACAATCACCAGATCCTGACTCCGTACATCCTTTCTGAGTGTCGTCGCCATCAATTCTTCGCCGTTTTAACCGCCACACGCGGTGTGATTACTGGATCTTGCGCTCTCAACATGATTCTGGGTTCACCTTCATATCCCACCAACAATCTCAATATCATTGTTCCAGCGGGAGAATTCGACACTATGGCACGATTTCTAACCGATGACCTTTTTTTTTGTCACCGGTTCTACCACCACAGAATTATGCGATCTACAGTCCAAACTTTTACAGAATTCAACCACCTCGGAGCCCGCATCACTCTCACTGAATCTAGGGACAAACAAGATGTTATGAGGGTCATCATCAACTGTCCAACCACCGCTGATATGTCATTAATCACGCCCGGAGGAGCTGCAACTCTTTATCCCACTATGACAATCGCTAACAACAGAAGTTTCAATATCATCTATAGTGAAAGTATCCAGGTAGAATATTGAAGAACAAAATTTAAAAAGCAGATGCGCAACAAGTTGCACCATCACTGTCAATGTTATATCAAATCGCTTCTCAGCGCCACGATCTCCAATTCTAGCCACAGGTGGCATGTATGTCGACCCCCACATTCCCGACACTGATGAGTTAACAACCGAGACATTGTATCAAAAATCTGTATTCTTAATGGGAGGTGTTAGCGCGGATAACGAGTCGCTGACTGGGTGGGATGGCATGCTCTGCTGGTGCCTCCACACCACCCGCTAGAATGCCCACACGCATCATCCCAATGAGCTATATGACGTAACATGCGAGAGTAAGTTTACAGCGGTCGGCGGAGGATCAGAGCCAGTCATTAGCATCATTGGATAAGCGAACAATGTCATGGTACGCACGTTATGCGCTGCGTGAGAGTGAGCATAGACACCGCCAAAGAAAGAGGCTGTCATGTCTTTCCCAGAGTTTCGTGTGAGTAAAACGGGACCTCCCGGATGGGTATCAAGGAACAATGACACGTCGTGGATAAAACCCGAGATGAGGAGAAGGGTCCGAGACTTGGACTCTTCCTGGACTATTTCAAACCAGGATGCAGGTTGATTAGTAAAATACGTAGTGCGCTACATAGCCTTACTCACAGGTTTCCCACGTGACCACAGGTAGTTCGTGCGGAGGCACGGGCCATTCAATTGAGTCCTGAACGTCCTTCAGAACCTTGAGTTTCATCGTGAGTGCACCCTTTTCAATTTCGTTGCTAGGGAAAACGCGGAGATGGGAGGCGAGACCGATCCAATGACACACACTGATGAACCACTTGGTAGGGTCATATTGATACCATCGGAATGCATTCCTGGTAAAAAGGTCATGAATTGTGTAAATGGCGTTGAGAACAGCGCAATGGATGTTAACTGCTACCTGTAATCCATGGGAAACTGATGGTGGAAGTTATGGTACCCTTCTCCCATCGTAAGGATAGCGGATAAAAGATGGTCGCGGGGACTGTGTTTGTCATCATACGGCGTGCTTCCGAGATAGTGAGCGATGGAGTTGATGCAAAAAGTGCTCTGGGGCTCAAGTCAAGCTTTGACATTGATGAAGAACACGAGACTCACGTGATGACACGCGGTCATGCGAAGGGCACCAACGAAAAAGAATCCGCCTTTCCAGTCTCCCCATAACAGACCAGGAATGACCATTGGGAGCAAGTACCCGAAAATAGTTAGGATGACAAAGTACCATCGGTGCTGCCACTTGTACGAGAGGGTCATTGCGCAAGTCGGAGATATCAGCTGGCCCAGGTTTCAAGTCTGACTCGAAAATGATCCATCCGATGTGCGTCCACAGAAGGCCTCTTTCTGAGTTGTACGGGTCGAGGTCCGTGTCGGTATGCCTGTGATGGGAACGGTGCCGGCGTGACCACCAGTAACACGAGCCTTGCACTGCACTTGCCCCCGCAAGTATGAGGAATACCTGCAAGGGGAACGAAGCGTTGTACGACCTGTGTGACCAAAGTCGGTGGTACCCTGGAAGCAACATATTCTAATGATATCCCATGAAGGTTGTTGTCACCACTTACCAGCAGTGATGCCTGGCGTAGCAAATTCAGCGGTCGGAAGAAATGACTGTTGCAGAACACCCACCAAGCATGGAATATATGTAATAGAGGGTCGTGCAAACGACAGTGTTCCAAAAGATGTGAACATAAAGCAAGCCATACAGCGAAAGGGCTGGTGTAATGACAAGGACGGAAAGGTTGAACCATCGTATTCCAGTGATGGCCGGAAAGCCTTGCGTCAAATTCTTAATGAACTGCATATTGAACCGCGGTTGTCGCCACCAGAAACGCCAGCAGAAGAAGATGCGACCAAGAAGAACAGAAGGACGGTTGTTGCACTGGCTACCAGGAGAAGGATTATATATCACCCTACGACGGTGGGACAGCAATTCATGGTTTTCTCCTCCATATTATGTACCGTTAAGACAGGTTGAGACATGGCGTCATAAAAGCCGAGTGTGACTGGCTGATCGGGAAATCAGTGGAATGTCAGATATGCCGTGTGTAAAGTGTAAGTCATACTCGTGGAAGACAAAGGAGCTTCTTGTGAAACTCTAATTTCGATGGTGAACCCAACGTTCCTTTGACCCGAGATAATGAACCAACAGTCCAATTGGGCACTCACGCACAGGTTTCCACCAGATGCGGTATATATTATGCATCGCTGAGTACATGGTTTTTAAGGGATTCCTTCATCCTGGCAGCCGCGTATAGGACAACATTTCAGTGCCAAGGCATGGAACGAGCCTATCTGTCATATTGTCGCCAAGAGCTAGATAGTTGTCGAGACGTACGCTGATATCATTCGTCCAAGATTCGTCTCTGTCTAACTGTCTCTCGGCGATAACAACAAAAGATTCAAATGAGTCACTGCCATTCGACTTCGGAACTAAATGTGGTTATCTCTGGGCAGTCGGGCCATCATTGCGCATTCACACTGGTTCACGAGATCCGAAATGTGGTACCAGCTGCATTCATGGTCTGTAAATGTCGGGTGTAAATGTCAGACCATGACAAGCCGTTTGTCTTACTTCTTCTCCACTATGTATATCTCTTCCTTGTTTTATTTGAATGAGCATTCGCCTGTCAAGTTGAGACCAACGACGAAGCATCACAATGCGATAAACCATACTATTGGATCACAATAGGTTTCGTATCCTCTATACACAATCTGAGACGAAGCCTGCTGGTGAATTCAGGTGCCAACCCGAAGCGGAAGTCTCAGCAACTGCGCCGAAGGTAATGGTAGTGAGCCGTTGTGATGACGGGGCACCTGAAATTGGACTGCTATAGTCGTCATCTTCCGGATCATCAGGTTTGCGGTTAAGTACCCGGTATGCATAAGTCACAACCACTAGCAGGTTACAAACTATCAGGGAAGACGATGCCTGAATACATGAATGTAAATTTTTGGATTGGTGAGATATAGGCAAGACCTACCTCCAAATTCACTGCAATCGTTTCGACTTCTGTAACTAATAGAAAGTGGGCAATTGCATGGAACAGGCAAAACAGCGACATGATAATGCTAGATGAAAATGTCGCAAGAATCATTCGACGCTGTCGAATCGGCAGGTTGACGTTCCAGAGCAATCTGAGGGAAAAGGTCACCATAATAGTATCAGCGATGCAGCCGGCTGATTTGAATGGTATGGTGAGTATAGGAGGAAGCGGAAATTGATATGATGCCCACTTGCGACTTCGTAGGCTGCCATCAAACGGTCAATACGGCAGGAAGGACATGTCATATGATACCATCTACGATTCGATCTGAAATTCCACGCCTTTTGCACAATAAACCCTCCCCACATCAGGAAGAAGAGAATCGCGAAACCCAAGGACAAGTGAAAAAGCCGCTGCGTGGGCCGCGCAACCCGTGTGATGGCAAACAGTATGCTCATGCGTGCAGACCTTGAAGTTCGTTTGTTTTCTTAGACCAAAATAAAGGCGGGACAGGATCTCACCAATTTATGCAGGTGAACGTGAACGATGTCACCCAAAAAGTAACTGTACATGTCGTTCCTTGAACTTCTATGTCAAGTCCATCCATATGAGCAACATAATGAGGTCAACAATTGACAAGGTACGTACGAGAGAGCAGGTGGACCCAAGAATTAATCAGATGCACTGCACCGCACAATCCGGCAAAGGCAGCCCATGCGTCCTCCCACCAGAATCTTTTTGTGTGTAGCCGGAAACAGACACGAAAAACTGTGAGCCCGAGTGCAATTCCCTGCACAACGCTTGTTACCGCTGGGTTCGAGTAAGACAGGATCCTGGTAAAGTAGAATATCAATATTGTGGGCTATGCACCTACCCTTCATCTGTACTATTGACGGTGACAGCTTCATCTTTGCCGAGGATGATAATCTTTCGAATCAACAAGCACTAAGCGCCAAGGACGAGTCGACAACTCCAACGTAGTGATCGTGCCATGAGAAGCACGTAATGCGTCTAAGTTGGCGGAAATTCCTGCAGGGTTCAAGTTGACAGATAGCCGCTCATTGATCATCTCATGGCGGCAGGGTATGGTGGATAATGGCCCCGCTGCATCATTCTGCCCGCCATTGCAATGACGTTTCTAAAACAGTTGAGACCAAGGAAGTAGGACGTAGACTGTTGTTCCAATGCGAGTGGGCTGGCCTTTCAGGTCTTAGAAAGTTTTACATAGCGGCTGTCAATGAGGTCGCACGCAAAATTTGGACCTTTTGATTCGAATTTCGTACCTTACATATTTGTGACAGTGGGGCCTAAGACCCTGGCCACCTGTGTAATAAGTCTCGTCACCAGCCATGACAAGCAGTGGGGTCAGACGTTGAACACTCAGTGTCCCTGTTTGTGGAAGGCGGCTGATGAGGCCTTGAGGTCAGGATAAAAATATTGAGGCTAAGTAGTACTGCCAGAGTGCCTCAAATTGGCACCGCGAGTACTACGTGACGTCCTATAATTATCGCCCCTTTTAACCATCGATCATCGATCAAAGTCCTTCTGCTATCTTGACACCCGACTTCCACGACCTCTGTGTTAATCTTCTATTGCAGCAATGGTACGGTTGAATGAATCCGAGCTCAATAAGCCAGGTGGTGTCGAGGGTTGCGGCAAAGTAGGGATGCAGGGGATGGAGATGTTGGATGGCGAGGTTGCCGAGGCCTTCAAAGAGAGCGTAGAGCGTTCGAACCCTGATCATCCTGATAACCGCAACGATGTTACTCAGGGCATCCATGGCCATGTCCATCACCTTGGGCCTGGGCACCATTCGTGGCTGAACAAATTCGTACCCCAGCTAGAAGCCCTCGCAGCCAAATACCACGTTGGCAACTACGTCGCAATCAGAGGCACCAATCAACGATTTTTCGAGAGCATGCCGATCTATGCGCGTTTGGGCATGCATCTCCTATTCTATGGGAGAGAGCAGGTCAAGCTCTTGGAAGGAAGCAAGCGCATCGAGGAACTCCTCATGGAGCAGAGCAGGCGCGAGGGACAGATTTATGACTCGCCCCAGTCTAGAAAGAACATCCCGTCATTCATACACACTTACAGCATCGACACAAGCGAGCTGCTGTACCCTCCCGAAAGCCCAGAATACAAGAATTTCAATGAGTTCTTTTACCGGAAACTCAAGTCTGGAGCCCGCCCTGTGCAGAATCCTGATCATGAATTCTGCAGCGCTGCCGACTGCCGGCTTGTTGTATACCCTACAGTGCACGCTGGACAGACTTTTTGGATTAAGGGGGACGAATTCACAGTTCCTGCCCTACTAGGACTAGACAAATCCGATCCACTCTGCCAGGCGCTTGAAGATGGCTCCCTCGCATCATTTCGCCTTGCACCTTCAGATTATCACCGCTTCCACTCGCTTGCGGATGCTACTGTTGTTGGTGAACCAAGGGATATCCCTGGACAGTATTACACAGGTAAGGACCACCTCCACTACTCATAGAATATAAATTTACCTTCCGCAGTCAACCCACAAGCAGTCAACGAGAGAAATCTTGACGTGCTATCTGCCAATAAGAGATCAGTTCTCGTTCTGAACCACGACGCGACGAATAAAAAGATCGCATTCATCGCAGTTGGTGCCTTGCTCGTCGGAAGCATCAAGTGGACTGTTTCGGTAAGTTCGCGGAATTTGGATCTCTGACATCTCGAACTCACTTCCATTAGGCGGGTTCCAAGGTTCAGCGCGGAGATGAACTTGGGTACTTCGCGTACGGAGGCAGCACAATTGTTGCTCTCTTTGAGCCGGGGACGGTTGAGTGGGATTGCGATCTTGTGGCCAACTCTTCGCCACCGAAGCCAGGACAACTTGGAATCGAGACTTTGATGAAAGTCGGCTGGTCTATTGGGAAGGTTCCCAGCGATAAGAATTGAAGAGGAACGGTCTATGAAAGGACAGGATTTTTGTAAATGTGAGCATATTCGATTTGCCCAATCATGTACTATACACGGCCATCAAACATATGTCATTCGCAAGTAATTTACGCAAGCCCGTCTTACCAAAGGCACAGCTGAAAAGGAGGTAGCACGAGGTGCAAGTATAAGTACCTGATCAGGCTGGGATGGATGGGTAGGACACGAGCCATAACTCCGAAACTTATTTTCTGGTGGCGGAATGGACAAAATGTAAGTAAGTTCCAGCCGGGTCGGTTGAAATTAAAAATTTAGTAAACCTGTTCAATGTTGTCGTTGCGACTGCACGCTTTATCCGCGTTCTGTCCAACCTTGATCGAATCATCGATGATCAATGATCTCTGAAGAATACATCATCTATTTTGCGTCGCCGCGGACATTTCCGGACTCCTTATTTTGCGTCACAATGACTTTCCCCACACTGTTACACCACAATCTTCTCCGTCACGGCGATCATCGATCATCAATCACAACAGAACTGGCTTGTGATGCCGCCATCTAAGATGCAACCTCTGATGTCCTTGAAATATCCCGAGCAAGTTTTAAAACTTGCTCGGGATCTTTCAAGTGCATGAGGCGTCGGCGGTCTCTGAGCCGGGCATGGCTCGTGCACTAAGAAGACTGATAGCTGTTAATGTCAGGAGAATGATCGTCAACAAATTCATATAGATCATCACTGTTAGAAGTCGGATCTACTGAGTTGGTGAGTTAAACCTTACCGTCGAAAAGTGGGAGTGTATAATTACTAGTGTCAAGCTAATGCGAGGGTTTGTTTTTAGTTTGTTGTTCATCAGTTCTATGCTCATGCGCTTTATAGCTGCTGCTCGTTAAATTATTAATCCGTAAAACAGCATTCACGCCTACCAATCATGAGAACGCAAAATCTCTCGATTGTGAAAAAACATAAGGGTAGAGGCTCAACCAAGAGCCAGCGGAGTGCGCGGGGATAAAACTGGGCCGCAGACGGACGAAGCTGGAAAAACCCGCTGCCTGAAGGTAGTGTCGCGGGCAACAACTCGGATGATAAATACACCGAGCACTTAGATTCAGGCGAATCAGACCCGTAATCGACCTCCCTTGTAAGGTCAACGGGCCTTTGAACATCAAACGAAATTGACTCAGAACCTTCAAAGTTGTATCCGGCAGCCGTGGTGTCCACATCGAAGGGGAACAAATGTTCTAGTCTCGAGCTCCTTCGTGATATCTGTATCTATACCAGTAAGCTTGTTTGTACAATGCCCCAAACTCACTCATGCCATGGTTCCAAGTCAATGTTGTATTTCAGAACCCATGGCATATTGGTTATTTAATTGTTGACATTTCCGAACCCCTTTTTCGCCACACTGCTACTAGCACCACAACCTCCTCCGTCATGGCGGTCATCAATCACAGCAGTACTGATACGACAGGGTTTCGTCTGAGCCGCAACCTCTGTAGTCCGCAGTATATCTGGGGCAAAATTCCCCACACGTTATCCAAGTGCATGGGATGCTGGTCGTGTCTGGACCCGGCATGGCTCGCGCGTTAAGAGGACTGACAGCAGTTAATACCAGGAGAATGGTTGTCGAAAGATTCATCTAGACCATCAGTGTCATAAATCGAATCTAAGTACATGTTGACGAATTGACCCCTACCGTTTAAGAGTGCGAGTCAAGCTAATGCGCAGGTCTGTTTTTCATTCGTTGTCACTTGTACACACATTAATATAGCTGCTGTCCGTTAAAATATCAATCCGTAAGTTCGAAAACAGCATTCAAGCCAGCCTATCATGAAAATACAAGGGTAAAGGCTTAACCGAGAGCCAGCTGAGTGTAGAGCAAGCTCAGGAATAAGATTATGCCGCAAGTGGACGAAGCTGGAACATCACACTGCCTGAAGGTAGTCTTGTGGGCACTGACAACGAGGATGATAGATATTCCAAGTAATATATGATTTCATTTTGGTCCAAGGGCGTTCCCCGACTATGCCTGTACAAAACCAAGGTTCAGCCGTCTGATTTACTGCCAGCGAACTCTATATTGTCTCCGAGAGTCCCGCAACACGAAGTCACGGAGGCGCTTGGTACCATGGCATGAGTGGATTCGAGGTGTAGTACGAAAGAGCTGACAGATATCGGGTTCTCAATCGATTTAGTTTGATGACCATGCGACCGTCAGCCCTGCAAGGGAGGTTGATGAAGGGTCTAATTCGTCCGAATCGCAGTGCTTGGAATAGCAATTATTTGTTGACCAGAACCCTACCTTCAGGCAGTGGGTTTTCCAGCTTCGACTGCCCGCGGCTCGGTTTTATCCCAGAAAATGAAGAGGTGGTGGTAGTGCGTATGTTTGTGTCATTGGCTTGCTCCGCACTCGGCCGGCTCATGGTTAAGCCTCTACCTTCATGATCAAGCACGTAAATTTCGTTTTCGAACCTACAGATTGATATTTTAACGAGTAGCAACTATAAAGCGAATCAGCATAAAACTGACGAACAACGAACGAAAAAACAACCCTCGCGATTAACTTGACACTGGTCATAGACTCGCGCTTTTTGACGGTAAGGGTCAACTCACCTGCCTGTAGATCCGACTTATGACAGCGATGATCTTAGTCTAGATGAATTTCTTGACGACCATTCTCCTGGCATTAACAGCTATCTATCCTCTTAGTGCACGAGCCATGCCCGGCTCAGATACCACTGACGCCTCATGCACTTGGGGGCCGTGTGGGGGGGATCCATGCCAGGGATATGTCGGGGACATCAAACATTGCAACTACTACGGTGACACGGAGAATCAGTACTGTTGTATTAACTAGGGGTGGGGGATAGCATTGTGATGCAAATGAGGAACCTGGACATGTTAAGCGATGAAACACCTTTCTCAGAACACGTACTGAGCGCAAAAGAGAGGTGACAATAGTTGGTGATAATTCTGCTCACACATCAATTTGATCAAGCATCCCTAATCGCAGATTGTCTACAGTAGAATCCTTGACCGCCTTGCGAGGACTCTCTTAGGCTCGCCAAGAAATAAGACTTGCTCTTCATCACTGACTGTGCAACTCGAGGTTGAGCGTTGATTAATCGAGGCCTAGGCCAGAGGTGAGGTAAAGAGGCAGAATCATTGGTTATGTAAGCAATAACATGAAAGTCGTAGTCAGCTCGTTCATCATTATGATCGTAGTACATATGGAAGCAAGGGAGTTTGGACTATATGCGCACACCAGCGCTCGAGCCTGAGAATGCTCAGGATACGTTGAACAGCATGACAGCTTGAAGCTGTAAATTTATATCGTATTAGACAGCGCATGCCTCATATCCGCAGCACTCTACCCCGTGTCTTCCTAACTACCACGCCAGCAAGCTGCGCATCGTCGACCTTTCTCAAGCCAACGACCGTACTATAACTGGGCAATTGAGCCTTTACGTGCGACACCCAACACTTGCTACCACGTTTCTGTGGCCAGCTGCCATTGACCGGACTAACTTTGGGCCCTAGGCTTGGTGGAGCTGGGAGCTTGGAAGCTGCTTGATCTACCATGAGTTTGGACCAAAATCTTTTCACACTCCTTCTTACGCCGAATGCCTCTGCTCCAAATGAACTCGTGACTGACCTCACCGACCCTTCGGGAAACGTACACTATCGCAAACGACGTATACCCGGGCAGGTATATAGAATCGAGGTGTATGGTGTGTGTGTATTCCACGTGGGCCGATCGACAACTGATTTATCTTGTGGCAGAGCCCATCTCAGACTCTCTGCTCGCCTCCGCTACTTCTCCGAGTGCAACAAGTAAACACAAAACGGTGGAATTATACAATCCCTCGAAAGCCATTGAGCTGAAATATACCGGGACCCTCACCTTCCGATGGTCCTTCAAATGGGAAGAGTGAGTTCCTAAACAAAGCAGCTATCATGGGAACTTAGTCATACTATGGCAGACACGAATTCGAGTGGAAACGAGAGGAGTGTTACATGATTAGAAAGCCCGACCCTCCGGTCTTGGTTGCTGTGACCAAGGAGCCTCCGGGTAGAATAAAGACATCATCCATCCAGATTCTAGATTACAATCTCAATAGGTGAGCTAGAGATTGAACATAAGAGTCCTTGCAGCGTTACTGATGATGGTGTAAACAGGTTTGATATAGAAGATCGAAAAGGGCTGGAGATCGTTATCCTGACTGCATTGCTCACTTTTCAAGATGCTAGTGATTCGTACCACGAGTCACCCAACGACAGCAATCCAACGACACCCCCTGCTGTTCTTCCTACGACTACTTCAGTTCTAAAGAATCTTACAGATATGACTACGCGCAAAGTATCAGGTGGACCAACATCCTCTCCGCCTGTCCCACCACCAAAACCCGCGCCAAAGACAGGTGTAGGAAGGATCGCCGAAATCCAGGCATCGAGGGGCGAAGTCAACGAGATCTTGATCGTCAATGAATGTTCTTTTAAGGACTACGCGCAGTATTGCGCACGGATGCTGCAGGTGCGATTGACCGTTTTCGTACAAACGGATACAGAATAACAAGTTGGATTTCAGGATGAAGCGATGCTGTTTATATCCATACGCTCTTCAGACGCAACCCAGGTTCCCAAAGTGTTGCAAGTAGTCGAGGAGACAAAACGTATCCGGCACAAAGCGGGTAAGTTTCTAGACTTTTAACCGCTCCCGTTTCTCAAGCCTTTTAGGCGAGAAAGATCTTCATCAGTACGTTTTGTATGATACAGTTCAGATACCACCCAAGGGCCCGAAAACGATTAACCTGGACGATCATAAAGACAAAGGGAAAGGCAAGGATTATACCCCGCCGAACAATATGGTAGTCCATCTAAGTAAGATCGACATGCCCGAGTTACGGCCAAGGAGCGTTAAATTTCTCATCCGCCCTGGAGAAGCCTCGGGTGCATTGAACAAGGAAACTCGCAAGGAGAGAGAAAAGAAAGTTAAAGAATCAAGTGACAAGGAGCGGAAGGAGAGGAAGAAGCACGAGAAAGAGCATGCGACAGAGAAGGCAAAGCTTCGGTCAAAGTCTAGTGCGCCAGCACTCGCTTCCCATGCCTATCCACATCCAGCTTCGACATCGCAGCACCCACGCAAACATCCGCACCAATCGCATTCACACAAACCGTCACCCTCACAGCTCAACAACCCTGCGTTCTATTCGGTTCCTCCACTGCCTCCCCGCCCGATGTACCGTGGGGCTCCGCCACCTGAATGGCACTCGAATCATGGGACATACCCGGTGACATACCGTGTCCGTTACTCATCTAGCCCTCAACATCTCGAACCCCCTGTTTCTCCATCACCGCTATCCTCGGCTGGGCTGCTCGCTAAACTACTTGGGAGGTGAACCCTACCACCTTGTTGGACATCTCCTTACGCTCCACTGCCGTTGAACGGCAATGCACATTGCGGTGTAGAATCTAATTTATTTCAACTCTTCGAGGATATGTATGCTATACCTTACATTGCTGATATGCAAACGAGTACCATCGCATTCGTCTTCCTAAATTCCAATGTGGGGACTAACGACATGCTCCGCTTCCGCGCACTGCCCTCAGACTTGTCCGCGACACCTATTTCAGCCTTCCACTGTCTGCTGGGAATGATCCGGATCATCATCATCGCTACGTTTGACAGCTAGTTGTTCAAGAGTTCCGAGGAGTTCCGGATGGTAGGTTTCAGTACCTAGCTCGCCAAGTATACGCGCCGAGTGCTGTCATTACTGATGGCATATCACGGTAAATTTGATGGAGAGGTTTGAGTCCAACTCAGACTGCTCTTGTGCAATCCTGGCTGTGATCTGCTGTGTTATCCTCACCGAAAGAGGACATAGGTATACTCAGGCACCAATTTTATTGTCCACCGGGAGTCGAAATATCTATAGTTTGCTGTGCCGGCCATCAGTACATATTTGTTCCGTAGTACCCGTCGGTGGGCGTTGGCGTTGGCGTTGGCGGCGTAGTGGGCGCGTGTAGGCACGTCAGCGTCGACCCTAAATGACGCGTTCTTCGTGGTAACCCTTAACGTGTGGAGGCAAGGCCTGGGACGCGCGTAGATTAGATAGCCGCACAATAGACTTTCATTTTCCGAGGACAGAGGATCAGTACTCAGTATGAGTGCCGTCATCATAATGAAACCAGCTACCAAGACTTACTAAGACCCGCTAAACATCGATTGATCGATAGTCGTGGGGCATCGCGCTTGCGCCCGAAAGGCAGGACTCGCGCTCGCGAAGCGCTGTCAGTGTCAGTCTTGACGTGAATCAGCGCTTCGGACACACCTCAACGTGTTTCCGGTCGTGGGGCAAAAAACTGCGCCTTGGCGTAAACTACGTACTTGCCGTAATTGCTGAGCCACAGGTCGTTATCTTCTGCGGAACCGTCTTGTGGGTGACGGCAGCGATCATTATCTTCGTTTGTGCCTCAGGGCGATCGAGTGATGTTAATTTGGCGGCGCACTAGCACAACTGGTCACCTTAATCACTTTGCGGTGGGACGCAGTCCGTGCACAATGGAGGGCGAATCCCTCAGCTGATGGGTCCATGAATGACTAAACCAAGATGGATTACGACACACTGTGTCGGAGCCATGTAACTGAAAGTGCCAGAACGAAGTACATATGCAGGGAGGAGGCAAACGATGGGTCAGAAAGTGAAGATGTGTGTATGGCTAATGGCTTGAGTGCATGTAATGAGTAGACTACAATGTTGAATCATGAACATGGAAGAAGTAAATGTCTGAGTGAAGTAAATTAAAAGGCTGTAGGTATTCATAGATAATAAGTGATGGTGTATGTAGATACGCACGAAGAAGGACACATCCTGTGTGCTTGGGCTGCAAGGTATGATATCAGAATAAGAGTTTTTTAAGATATGCACATGTAAGATCCAGCATACGGAAGAGCTGCCTTATCAGACGCTACTGATCTCGATGAAGCTCCGCCAGTTCCACGATAAGTCATCATCTTTCAGATCGATGAAACTTTTGAGAGGGAACCATGAGTCGACAGTGCCTCTTCGCTGTCGCTTCACGGGCTGCGAGACTGTACGGGGGAAAGTGGCTTGTTTGGGGGAACGATATTCGGGAGATGAGGCAATCACATCTCCTTCATCTTCGATGTCTGCGAAGGAACCGAAATCTTCGATTTGAATGAAGGGAGCATTTGGCAGTGACGAGGGCGTCTTGGGGTCGTCATCCTCATCATCGCTCATGCTCATGAAGTTGTTTCTCAGATTCGACCTCGGGATGCGATTAGCAGCACGAGAGCGGCCCTCGAGACATGCCAGAGCATCCATGTGACTTTTTCGCCTTTGATGCGAAGTGATCGATGAGGAGCGTAGCGATGACACTTTTCCTGACGAGACGGTGGGTGATAGCAGGGGAGCTGAGAATGATGGGTTGGTCGCAGACGGAAGCGACTTGGATGGAGGGGAGGAGTTCGGGGCCGTTGGGGGCTCAGGTAAGGTAGAGGATATCGGAGCAGGTTTAGGAGAGGGTATCTGCCTCAAAGATTCACGAGAAGATCGGCGAAGCGCACATGCTGAAGGTAATGGTGGAAGAAGGGCAAATGCGGGTCTTTCGATTCGTCTTCAGACACCAGAAGTCAGTATCACTGGGAACAATTAAAATGCACAAGCTAAACTTACGACAAGTCACGAGCTGATGTTATATCGGATGTACAAGTCCAACTGGTGGACTTTGACATGGTGGACGGCTTGCGCCTATGGCTGGCAATCGACCGATTAGAGTCTGCGAGGTCGAGGGACAAGAATGACCGAAATTCAACGGTATCCCTTTGTCCTGTTTGTAAAGTAAAGTAAAAGGCCGAGGCATGATCATCAGCAGCAGCAGCAGGGTGTGCTTTGTGGGGAGCGCCTGAACACGAGCTAGATGGGATGCTTTGTTTACGGTTGGGAGACGAGATACCCGCCCGTCGTTCCGCAAGAAGACCTAAAGTGAAAAGAGGGGAATAAGAGGAGTGCATCACAGAAAAGGATAAGAAGAAAAGTGTGCACGAAGACAAGGGTAAGGTGAAAACAAGAGGTGAGACGATCGTCCTTTATAATGAAAAAGCAATGCGTCGTCACGAGTGATCGGATAGACGCTCCAAAGCGTGTTTCCTGACTTTTTTGTCATCTTTCGTACCTTCACATGTTCACAATTGAGTCCTGGCGCAGCCTTGAGCCAGGATACCGGTGCGTTGCCGGTGGCAGGGTCATGTCACATAATTTAGAGCCGGCGCCGATTTGAAACAAGACAGGACCGCATACCGTTACATTGTATACCACGAAAAACCTCGTATCTCTAATTTGATTCTAATCATTTGGTCTCGATACCGCGCCCATATGCTCTACCTGGCAACGTGGAGTCATTGAAATTGCTGGTGAAACGAAGCCTTGACAAATCTAGCAAAAGTCACTATCGGAGACTCCAATTTTTGCTTCCGCGGAGCGCAAGATAAAGAATGCTATAGACATGGGACACGTCAATATCTTTTCAGCGCCAAGCATGAACCACATGCTCTTCAATATTCAATGCAAATGAACTCGTAGACCGAGTTATCATTGTGATTGATCGTATGTGTATTAATATCAATATTAGCCGCCGACCGTCGCTTCCATCTACGTTGGAACCCGAATGTCGCGTCTCTACCCTACGAAGCGCATCGCCAAGTGTCGAGAACTATACTATCACAGCTTTGGCATTCAAAGGTTTCAGAGGACACTTATCAGAACCGTCCCGGTGGGAAAATAATTCGTCGTTGGGCCAATCAATCAATTCTAGTAAGGTTGCATATATATAGGACTCGCTGAGCCCAGGCCTGTATCAGATGAGCATCCATATAATAAACACGTTTTTGCAGCATGTTCTACCTGAACCGAATCTCCCTTACAGTCGTCATGGGGACTGGTTCGAGCCAGCCAACTTCCTTACACGTGCACGGCGCATACCATGTCGTATGTAAATCCATATCATTCAGAGCGACCCGCGCAACTGACAACTGTAATTGTGTCTTGTAACAAAAAGGGTTTCCCTTCCCAAGACTCGGAGGTCAATAATAACCAGTTATGACGCCGAAGGCCTTGACATTTCTCTCGCGGCATAAACGTGCCCGGGTAGCGCTGGTACCACTCACTCTTGATCTCTCACGCGGGCAATTGGGCTTCGGAATGCTTACACCCCGGTCCCCGACGCTCGACTCGCATGGCATTTGCCTGCGGTCTCGCTTGCCAAATTAATTTCAGCACTGTCTCGGGTAGCAAACGACCAACCCGCCGACGCCCTCCGACGCCACGATCTTGAATTTTGCCACGTTATTTAACGTCAAGTATGAGTCCGACGGGGTGTCAGGGTGACTCCTCGTATTGCAATATTCACTGCGGAAACGAGATTTAGAACGGATCGGAATTATGTATGTTTAGAGGCTGTAAACGGAATGTAAACGGACAATGCCAAACAAGCATATTCCTACCCGTCTAGATCGAAAAAGGTACTCGTTTGAGAACTAAAACCGACTCTGAATATTAGGGATTTGCAGGGATAGGGTTTGTTGCCTTAGTATCTAAACCAACTCGGTATCAGACCAGGTTATAAGGATTCGCACGTCTACTTTATGTCTGGATTTATGCATAAACGGATCCGCTTCTATTCTGAATAGACATGTGCCGTATCAAAGAACTCGTCCCGCTAGGTCCCCACATATGCTCCCCGGTCCTTGATATCCCCCACCACCTTGCACGCCAGAATGTATGGGTTCCAAGGCCAACAGACTCAGAGACGCCCGAGTGGTGCTCCCGCTCCTGATTCTCAGCAGCCAGCACTGGTAGGGGCAGGAGAAGCATATCCTCAATATAATATACCCCAGGTCGCCGGGAAAGTGTCGCATCAGCCGCCTCAACACGATCCATACTTCAGTGGTAATGTACCTCGATTTGAGATGGTAAGAGCTTGTAGATCGCCCACTAAAAGTCAAGCGACTTACTGGATGCGATTCAGTCAGGCAATGGACAGCACGGTGACCACAACACCAGCGGCGCATTCGCTGGGGGACCTATGTACCAAGATCATTTAAACAATAGGCTTCGTTCCACCAGTCCGCAGCACTCACCCGATATGCGTCAGCCATCCCCGTATCCTTTTTTCGGTGCACACCAGACACCCGTCCAGTCCATGCGAGCTGGTAGCGTGCCACAGAATTTCAGCTCAAATAGTACATCCTCTCGAGGTGAAACACCATACCGTCATTTCGCAGGAGACTCGGGTAGTGAGGCATCTTCGCGGGCACCATCTGTTGTTCCTGGAAGCGAGGAGTATCAAGCTATGATGCTATATTCAATGGGTCGACAGCCTGCCACTCACCTTCCGCACGTGAACCAGAACGTGAATAGGCGAAATGGGGCACTTGAGCAGTCGCCAAATTTGAATGAGACCGTTGCACATCTTGTCACAGAGGTCAAACGACTGACCGAACACGCACAGCACACCGATAAGGAGCTCGCTACCACAAACGCACGTTTCTTCGCATGAGGTTCGTGTTAGAAAAGAACGAATTAAAAATCTGCCAACGGACAACTCTTTGCTTTTCGGGTGACTCAGGTTCTGTCACGCTGCTGTCTACCATTTCGATATCGTGCGCGACAAGCCTAGGACGTCTGGCAGGCTGTTGAATTGAGAGTGAAACAGTCTACAAAAGAATGATTAATGGTAGTGGCCTCGTAGAAATACACTTAGTACTCACCGTGGGTCCCGGACGCATCGTTTCGAAGGTAAAAGTAAAAGCTTGTACATGAGCTGGCAACTCGAGCCTGATAGTATTTGACATAGCGCTCGAGTTACGGACTTAGCGAAATTTTCGAAAAACTCACCTTGCTTCAAGTCTACCCTAAGCAGACATCGAGAAGTTGAATTTACTGGGCTGGATAGTGGTGGAATAGCAGGTATCTGAAGAGAATAAACGGAGGTCCGAAAAAGTGTGTTGGTGAAGTTGGAAAAGTGTCTGTTTACATCTGTTGCTTCAGACCGAGCGAGCAAAATTTGCGACATGTCGAATTTACGTCTGATTACGAGCTAGGTACGTTTACAGTCGTGTTATACACATTGTCTCCCTCGGATTACGGTTGGTGTAAAAAACTCGTTTCCGCAGTGATTGTGCAACTCAGGAGAACTTAGAGCGTGCGATATTACCTTTTCACGCACTCGAGAACTCGGACAGTGCTTCCGAATTTGCTCCATTCACACATGAGCTCGTCTATTCCCGAACTTATATGATCGGCGACTTCACCTGCTGCCGCTTGGATCACGATTCCTCGGAAACAAACGAATGCTGAATCAAATGACCTGCCGCTGAAGAGGCTGCCCTGCCGCGGCGCGGTCCAATTACTTATGCACAGGACTACGTGGGAGGCGTCATGGCAAGTGGTCCTCTTCCACTTCCATGACCCTGTTACAACATTGACCACCGATTTACACCAAACTTGTAGGTTCTATTCCTTATTGCTGTTTGACGATCCTCTGGCCGGAATGAGTCCTTGTCTTCATTACGATAGCAACACCGTAAATTTGTTGCCTAGTTTTCGTCGAATCCGCAAAACCTATCACACGTCACCACGGCGCGTGTATAACTGTTTATAACCATGGATCATGGATCAATCTTCTTCCAAAAACCTATCCAGGTAGACGCAGCTCTCGCAAATTCCTGTTGTCTAATTGGAAGGCAAGACGTTCCCGAAGACCCGGCGATGACTTGCGTATAGCATTAACTTTGTTCGAACTTTGAGGCTGCGATTTGAACGGGGACCCAGCTCGGGCCTTCTCTGAAAATTCGCTTGTCATATATGTCACATTGTCAACTACTTGAGACTACTTCCTCTTCAATATTGGCCAACTCCACTCAGTTCCGATGCCCACCAACACACGCATGTATTTTGTGAGTGCACTGAGGCCAACTGAGGCTCACCATACCAAGTTATTTTCATTCACTTCCCGCTATATAGCTTAAACATTTACTCGCGTCACGCCAAAATGTCAACGAGTCCGTCCGTCATTCTCGCGCCCCTTCATAATCATTGTCCCCTCCTACGCAGTAACCAGGCGATGACCGGATTTCATCTGAGACCTAGGCTCAATGCTCAGACCAGCCCTTCGTCACAGTTGGCCTCTGTTGTCTTGGTCACGCTCCCGCACCACGTCGAGAATCGTAAGTAACTGTGCGCATCGGTGAATATTTTATAGTGCGGACCCGGTAGTCTCCGTTGCGCTCTCGAGACCCCGAAAGGCAGAGAAATGCCTGGTTCGAATGCGGATTAATAACAGTTCACAAGTGTCCAGATAAGAGTCTATGAGAGTGCCGCAACAACCACGGAGCATCTCCACAGCATTTTGCCAATGTCGCAGATATATCGCCCATGGGCGATGCATGTGCCAGAGCCGTTCACCCCACACTAAGTAGGACTGTCAGTCGATCCAAGTGAAGTTATAATTATCGCGCTCCCTGACGTGGGACGGATTTAAGCACTGCCGAAGCCGAGATGCTTGCGTATGCATTTCGGTTGAATATCCGAGCAACGTTCGGCGGATCTCGGGTGAGATCTTCCTCGGTTTATGTTTTTCGGATTTGCTTGATTGCCCCAGGTGATACGGACGTGTGAGGAGGATGAGGCGGTACTGGTCGTAACACAATCGTGGTCTATTGCATGGCAAAAAAGAGCGTCTGAGGTACGGGGTAAAGGAATAGCAAGAGGGAATAAATCAGGTAAACCTGCTGTATACTGGAAACCAACGTCTAATATATGTCCTCCTGCCATGGTAAATTAGATGGTGAATCAAAAACGAGATGTAGGCACTAACTATCAGTGCAGAAAAGTGCGCAATCTACTTGCCACCAGTGGTGCCGAGACCCATCGATGCCTTGAAGGAGTCGTAGATCCACCATTGGAAGCCTTGGTAAATTACGTTTGGTTAGTGATTTCAAAATAGTGCAACGATGACGTACCGGTAAGAGTACCGATCATCAACACACGGGTGCCGAGACCCTTGGTTGCAAGTGTGACAAGGCCAGTTTCCGATGCGATGGTGCCAATGCTCTTGCCCTTGTTTGCAGGCTTGCCCATGAGCGAGACGACGGTGTCAGCTGGGTGGGAGACAATAGCGCAGACAACACCAGCGAGATAACCAGAAGCAAAAGTAACTCCAAGCTGAGTGGTCTTCGCATAGGACTCCTTGGGCTCGGTGAAGACGCGAGTGTAGAAGAGCTGGACGATCTTCTCAAAGAAGAAGAACTTGGCCATGGTGTAGGGGATCTATTAGAAAGTGGTGAGTAACATGGAATCAGAACAGAAGAACGGGAGCTCTAACCTGACGAGACCATAGAGGAACAAGGGAACCGAAGGGGTAGCGGGTCTCAACCTTTGTCTTGTTCATCTCTGCGAGGGCGGCTCCAAAGGAAGTGGGGAATGTGCCGGTAGGGCTGGTTTGGATCTTAACCTTGGTCATCTCGAGAGGGCAGAGCGCAATATCGGCAAAGACCTCTGCTGATGCAGAACCAGCGAGCCAGATAGCGGGCTTGTATTTGTTAGAAAGTTCCTCGCCAGCCAAGTTCATGTACTGGTCCTTGAACACTTCATAGAGACCATACTTGAACATGCCCTGTAACGAGTAACCGAGGAAAGTGGGACCAAAGCCTTTCCAGATACCGGTCTGACCCTCCTCGCGAACGAGCGTGGCGAGACCAGACGTGAGACCCTTGTATTTTGCAGGATTCACCTGTTCACAAAGCTATCAGACCACGGAGCCGGGAAGGGCTAGATAAACTGACCTGCATGTTACACTTGGCCACGTCAAGAGGCGTGATGCCGGCGTGAGTGATACCGCATGCGAGGACACCACCGAGCATGCACTTGGCATAGTATGCAGAGTCATGAGGGACGGGACCGATGTATCTTCGAACAGGACGAGGTCAAACCAACCCGACACAACACGAAAACAAGACAAGAAAATACCTTGCGTCCCATTTACCCGTTGGTGCCAAATGTGCCATCGTTAATATTTTATAAGACTCTAGACAAAATATCTATAGAGGTCCTTGATTGAAGGAACCTGTCCCAGCAAATGCGGGTTTCCGAGGTTGAGGTAAGAGAAATAGGTGTGACTGCCGTGTTAGAGCGGCCCAAATTTTATTGAGGCTAAAGCCGCCACAAACACAGGCTTTCCGGCTTTGCTTCGGCTTTAATATTTCTAAGACTTTCACGTATTTATCGCATTCTCTCCACCTGCTGAAGATGAGCGTTGCAGAGAACTAGCTACGCTTTACATATAAATCAACGGCTTCCGCACGTCCACGTCACATCTGCCGGATTGAACGTTTGAACAGCCAATGTCAAGTTGCGGGAAGTAAAATGACGTTTCGAGGTGAGTCCGGTATTCCCTATAATATCCAATCACACAGTATGATAAAGTATTTCGCAGGTTTCTTTACTACAATGCCCACTGCCACGGTTCAATGCGCTGTGCCCGAGCACCACGCGCCTGCCAAAGCGAATGGAGCCGCATGCAGTGGCTCCATTAATCCTACTTGGATTCCCGCTCAAGTTAAAGATGTCACGCCGAGAACCACTGTATTTGATACCGTAGAGGAGGCGCTTGATGCATTCTCGCGGGGTGAAGCCATTGTTGTCATGGATGACGAGCGAAGAGAGAACGAAGGCGATATCATTATTTCCGCGAGTCAATGTTCCGTCGAAGCCATGGCATGGATGATCAAGCATACGAGGTATGAATCCTTTGCACTCAAGCGCTCTGTTTTCATGTCCATTCTAGCGGGTACATATGCATTTCTCTTCCTGAGGAGCGTCTCAATGAGCTCGAAATTCCCATGATGGTCCCCAATAATCAGGAGCGACACAAAACTGCTTACACCATCACCGTGGACTATAAACATGGTCTGTTTTCTCTCTCCTGGGTTCATCCCATGATTGAAAAGGTACACACATAGGAACCACAACAGGCATTTCCGCCCATGACCGATCTCTCACAGTCCGCAAATTAGTCGACCCCACTTCGACTGCGTCCGATTTCAGTCGCCCAGGGCATATGGTACCCTTGCGAGCACAAAATGGTGGCGTTCTAGAACGCAGAGGACATACGGAAACTGGTGTCGATTTGTGCGCCCTCACCAATCAACCTCTAGGGGGTGTGTTATGCGAGCTCGTGAATGACGATGCGTTGGGCACCATGGCGCGGCGTGATGATTGCCGGTCGTTTGCCGATCGATGGGGCCTGAAAATGATCAGCGTGGAAATGTTGGTACAGTACAGAAAAGCGATGGAGAGCAGAGATACTGCGATATCATGACGGATGAAAGGAATATACGGGGGTACTGTGCATGCACGCACTGAAGTGTATACTTATAGAGCATTGTACACCAATGAAACCCAGACACAAATACTCTGTCGGAGGCTTCCCCTCCGAGTCGATTCCGTGGAAATGCTGAGAGAACCGAAGACCCTGAGACTGCCATCCCAAAGATACACGTCCATCAGTTTCCATCTTTGACTGCGATATCAAGACACATGCAAGGAAATTGTGCCACATATGATACAAAGTACCACAGCGTCATTCAAGCTGAGTAGAGGGTGTCCAGGAGTTCAACTGTGGCTCAAGTACTACAGTTTGCTACGTCCCGTCCTTGACGCGGTAACGTGACGGATCAGACCATTTTGGAACTCCGCTGTACACACCGTATCTTTGTGTCGCACGTCCGAGTTAGGACTCAGGATCTGCTACGTACTCACTTCAAAATCGGTGCGTACGCAATGG
>NW_024537711.1:0-75219 GCF_016628075.1 Suillus paluster | reverse complement strand
TCCTGTAGTGCCTTTGCCCGAAGCAAATGAACACAGTAACTTCACACGGGTCTGGTCAGATTGCAGGCATTTGTCAAGCAAGCCAGAACTCACATTCCTCATTCCATGAGTGATCCGGACCCCCAAATCTGCTTTGATAGACCAGAACCAAGCAAGAGACTCATTTCGCTGACCTTGGGCATTAGGATCGCCGACGGCCATGCTGACCTTGAGCTGCTCCCGAAGCAGGGGTTTATATTTTTGTAGCTGGTCTTGGCCCAGCTCAAGTTTTATCATTTGCTTCCTGGTCTTGGTATATATGCTGGCATGGAGGGACACCGCCTGCTGCACTGACATCACCTGGGACCAAGCTTGGATTTTCAATGCTTGAGATTTGGCTTGCCTAACTGTTGTTCGGAAGAGTATTGCCTTGTTGCACAAGTGAATTTTGAGGTTGTGAAGGGCATCATTGACCTGTCCTTCACGAAGCGACAACTCCAGCAGAATCAGATCCTCTGCCATACAATGTTTGCATCGATCTACTCTGAGGTTTGATGGCAATGGGATGACAGTGAGCTCGGGGGAGTTTGTCCATGTATCAGATGTCCTGATGAAATCCTCCGGGTCATCATCAAGATCATCAAGAATGTCTACATTCAAATCGTCAGGATTGTCATCTGCATCAAATCCCTCTCCCAGATGCGTCACAGCAATCCGAGTGAATGCATCTATCTGGCCTTGTAGACGATCACGTTGCCGGGTGATGTCTAATCTCTGAGTCTCGGTAGTTCTTTTTCCTATTCTTCGGACCTCAATGAGCAATGCAATTTGAGCCTCTTCAATTGCCAGGCCCATTGATATCCATGTTGCCACAGATCTGTGAGAAGGTGCTGCATGACAGGCATTACCCTCCTGCAGCAGTCTAAGCTCTATCTCCTTTTTGCTCGATGCTGGGTTCAAAATGAATTCAGACTTCGATTGAGACAGAGTGATCTCACCCTTCTTGATATTAATCTCATATATATCCATTGCAGCTGGATCTTGTATTCTGTTGGACTGAGCGATCCTCTCACTTGCTAACCAGCCTGTCTTTAAGTTGGCTGGTGCGGCTTCGTCAAGTCTGTCGAAAGCCTTTCCACTTTTGGCGATGCCATTCTTCGCCTGCTTGTATTTCTGGCAAAGGGTCCTCTTCATGCAGATCATCTTGCAAAAGTTGGAATTGTTCATCTGGAAATCAAGACATTCCCCAAGCAGCAGGAGAAATCAGGTTGAGACGTTCCCATAGGGTCTCCATGATCTCTCCATCAATGCAACCAATGCCTTCAATGAAATTCGACGCATATCTGACATAGCAGCTATCCTGATGTCCATGGATATGCCACAGCCCGATTCCGGGAATGATGGTCAATTCCGGAATCATTGTCAGAAATTGGCCTCGATCCACCTGAACATGCAAGTGCTTGTTGTATTGACAGTTGATGTCATAGAAGGTGACAGCCCTTGTAATCCCATCCATGTTGTGTTGGGCAGCCTCACAAAGTGTGTAGTCCATGTTCATTTGTCTGCAAACGATGCATGGTCAACTCGGGAATGTTGAATGGCATGTCCAGCTTGCCTTTCACCTTTCTGAAAATCTACCATCGAGTGAGGGACAAAGCAACCATGTCGGGGACAGGCTACTGCCCCAATACCGGTGGACTCCAGCTTGTGCTGAGCTGCATTTGCTTGATTGACAGCCCGATGATTGTTGCAGCTCAATTTTTCCAGTGTCAGCAGCCTCTTCAAGATGCTTTTGATACCTTTCCTTTCCCACCATAAACCCCAACCCATCAAAGAGCCATACTTCATCATATGGCTTGATGGGATGCAGGTGTTCAGCTTTGAAATTTCCGTCCATCACAAATGACCGGGTGTATTTCCAGCTTGGAGTTTTTAATATTGCCGACATAGATTTGGTAATGAAAGAGACTCACTCATCAAGTGATTCATCCCCTGACAAGGATATGTTAATCCCGGGCTGAGGACATGCCAGGCAGAATAATGCGAGATCTCCGGCATTCGGGTTGTCGGAACTACAGTGGCTCAAAAAAGTGTCCGAATGTTTATGCATTTTCAAGTAATTGAACAATAGCAAGGCAGAACCAAACAATGACCAAAGGGTATAGGGACATGTCTGAAAGCCCTATATCATGGCTCAAGTCTGAGATATATAGCGTGTGAATCCGACCATATATGGGCAAGCTATGGTAATTCTAAATATATGACTCATTTGGACACTTTTTTGACTTTTTATTGAAATTACAAAATCAGACCATTCATACATGATACTCTTAATTAAAGCCATGTCATAATAATAATATGGTCTGATTGCAATATTATTTGAATATATAAACCCATATAAGATCATGAAATTCAACATAATCATCATGAAGCCCATCTCCTCTGCTCACAAGGATAATATCCTTGTTCTCTGTACCTCTGGTTTATCTACTAGGCAAATTGCCTCAAAAACTGGTCTTGGAAAGTCTACTATTACTACAGTCATAAAGCAGCACATGCCAGAGAAGGAATATCATCAAATGGGATGTCCTCCCAAGCTTACTCCACAGAACAAAAGAGCTATTGTTCACCAAATTCTATCTGGCAAGGCTTCAAATGCTACCCAAGCTACCAAGTTCATCAATTCCATCATCACCACTCCTGTCTCCACCCAAACTGTCAGAAACACCCTCAGGGCAGCCAATCTTAAGGCTGTAACTAAGAAGAAAAGACCTCCTCTCTGTAGCTCATAGGAAGAGAAGACTGGCCTTTGCTTTAAAGCACCAACATTGGAGTGTGGAAGACTGGAAGAAGGTTATTTGGTCAGATGAAATAAAAATCAATAGAATGGGGTCATATGGCCAGGAATATGTGTGGAAAAAGGCAGGAGAACCATTAGGAGAAAGAGAAGTCAAGGGTCCACTGAAGTTTGGAGGAGGAAGTATGATGGTATGGGGTTGTATGGGGTGGAATGGTGTGGAGATTCTTTGTGAAGTGGAAGGATGGATGAATGCAGAGCAGTACATCTCCATTCTAGAGGAGTGTCTACTCAAAAGCATGCAGAAGTCAGGAATTGATGAAGAAGACATTATCTTTCAACAAGATAATGACCCCAAGTACACCTCAAAACTGGCTACAACATGGTTTAAAGACCATAATATCAATGTTCTATCATGGCCAGCACAGTCTCCAGACCTCAATCTCATTAAACATCTCTGTGAATTACTCAAAAGACTACTTGCTGCCTATCAAGATCTTCCACAGGGGCTATTTAAACTATGGGAGAGAGTTGCAGCAGAGTGGACAAAGGTTGCTGAAGAGGAGTATCAAAAATTGATAGAAAGTATGCTTAGAAGGATTGCAGCAGTTATTAACGCCAAGGGGGGTAGCACCAAGTACTAGAATCATAGAATAGTCTTGGTTAAATACAAAGTCAAAAAAGTGTGCGAATGAGTCATGTATTTAGAATTACCATAGCTTGCCCATATATGGTCGGTTTCCCACGCTATATATCTCAGACTTGAGCCATGATATAGGGCTTTCAGACATGTCCCTATACCCTTTGGTCATTGTTTGGTTCTGCCTTGCTATTGTTCAATTACTTGAAAATGCATAAACATCCGGACACTTTTTTGAGCCACTGTATGCCCGAAGCCATGCCATTTCATAGACTTTAACTGCCTCCACTGTCGAGCGACTCTCATAAGCTCTCTGTATCGGTCCTTGCAATGTGCTTTGTCAATATAATGTGCTTCAGATGATATAGATATGGTATTACCGGAACAAGGTGTGGAAACACGCTCGAGGTCATTCGCCGAAGCTTGCTGTAATAGTTCATCGCTGAGGTGCCACATTCGAGGTTGTCCAACAGAAAATCATCTAGCACTCTGAAGGTGAACACGGTCTTTGGCTTGTTAAATGATGCAGGGAAAAAGCCATGTCGAAACATTTGAATGTCTGGACTCATGGCATCGGGACAATCACAGCATCAAACCTCAAGGCGATGGACTCCTGACTTGTCAACGATGACCATTGTATTTTCCTTGGGCTGGAACTCAGGTCCTGATACAGAAGGTAGATCTTCAGGTTCAAAGTGGTCTTCTTGTTCATCTTTGTCAAACAAATCCCACCTATCCATGACTACTGGACATGGCTTGCCATCATGACTGAGGTATATGACGAGTCCAACATGAGCCAGACAACTTTGCTCGAAGAATTGACCATTCCATTGACTGATCCAGTGGAATGGATTGCAATGATGTTGACTCCAGCAACAGCCTGTGCAATAGAGAGGCTCCCCAAGACAATATTGACATTTGAAGACCCCATCCTGATCACAGATGACGCATCTCCTATCTTCTGGTGGAGCTTCTCGATCCAGGAGGTGATGGAGATATTATTCCTGCCTTGGCAGCCATTGCCTGAGGTAGTCATTCTGACTCTGCATTTTTTAATACTTAGCTATTGTTCGAATGACATTCCAACATTTTACATGAACTTGCCATTGTTTTTGGGAGTTGCAAGGGCTCAAATGACCCTTGGTCTTGCTCGTAAGTATCTTCAGGAAAGTCTTCCCAAGGAGGTGGGGCCTGAACAGGTTCAAGTGTCAGTGATTCAGGGGGAGAGTTAGGCATGGACCTGTAGGCATGTCATCTCATGCTGGCAAGTGGGACCTTGACCCATGTCTTCCTACCTTTGCTGCCCCTTGCTTCTACCCTGTGGGATTTCTGCAATGGGGTGCAATGACCTATCTTCATTTTATTTTTCAATGTCGCAAGGAAAGCATTAGCTCAGGAAGGTCAAACGAATTGTTATTCCATCATCGTATTATGCAGTTTGGTTGGCTCATTACCAATTCATTTCCATGAATGGCGTTGTGTCTGTTATAGGTAGATTAACCAACTGTTAGGTGTTGATCGAAGTTGAACTCGCTACCATTATTACTTCCACTTTGCTTATCCTCAGCCCATTCTGCAATCTTATTCACCATGGCAAGATCAGGTCATTCCACTCAGTTGACTTCTAGAAGACACAGAACGCATCAACCACAGTCACAGAAGCTCATGGAAAACGAAATTTCAGAGCTGAAGAACTACCTTCCTGAGTGGACTTCTGCAAAAAGGAGTGAGAAATGGGGAGTTTTCAATGCCATAGCTCAAGCGGCCAGGTTATTTGCTCCTAAGGTCGACCAAGGACAATGGAAAAAGAGGAAGCAGGTGATACATCCTTGTTGTGTTGAAAAACTCGATTTTTCATGTCTGATTCTTCCTCTGCCTCTTAGCTGTATAAGACTTGGTTGTTCAACAACAAGAAAAAGAAGGAAAGGAAGGACATGATAAAGTATGGGGGGAAATAGACGCCTATGCAGGTGATCTATCAGCAGAACAGAGAGGAAGTGCTAAAGAGGATCAAGGACAAGTTCGGGGCAAAGCCAGGAGGTCAAGACATGTTCAAGCATTATCAAGCTGCAGTGAAGAAGGTCATGGCCGAATTGTCCGAGGATGAGTTGGAGAAGGCGAAAGAAACTGCCAAAGAATGGTCCAACAACTTTCCTCCTCCTGAGACACAGGCGCAAGTCGCCCGTGAGAAGGGACCTGTATATATGGAGCACTTTTCAAACGAGATGTGGAGACAATGCGGGATGAGAGTGTTTGTGTTGTTGGCTTGGAAGAATGAACGCAGAGAGGTGCTGTTCGGGATGTCAATGAATTTCATCTGTCATTGCAGATATTTGGTCTCAACTTATTTCACATAGGCATGATGACAACGAGGCATTAGGGGATGGGGACAGCTTCAGGAAGACAAAGGACTGGGAGGACATAGAGCCAGTTTGGCAGGAGTACATGCAGGAACAGTTCGGTGAGTGTTCCCACTGTGGAGATGAGAATGATTTCATTGATCGTCGGGATCATAGGTGGTGAGGCATGGGATGGAGGGCGACAGGTGAAGGGAGGGTGAAAAAGAATGAAGAAACCGGTGTTTGATCTGGAAATGGACGGGAATGGGATGCCGTTGCTTCTGGACATCACGGAAACAAAACTGAAGGAGAAGAAGGCCATAGTGAGGGCTTTTCTTACAAAGCACTATCATGAGTCTGGCTTCTCAACTTCCTAAGAGAATCTGTTTAATGGAGTGCCATCGTACAAAGTCAGGATGACTTTGTGGCCAGACAGTATCTTCCAGAGGATGTAAACTTGAAGGAGCCTTCCAAGTTGCAAAATTGGGATACCACCGCCTTGCTCAATTTCTGGTATGCTCGTCAGAAGATGGGTGAAGGTCCAATGTTCCTGTTCAAGGCATGAGGAACAAAGAAGGTGACATGGTAGATTCTGTTGTATCCGAGAAATCACCTCCTCATCTCAAGCGTAAGAGGGTGATGATCCAGAGACCTCAGGATTCATCAACCGAATCTGAGAGTGAGGCTGAGGGCCCTGGTGATGTTGAACATGAAGTTCCACTACCGGCCCCAAAGAGCTTCCGGGGGAAGAAAGATGCGATTGAGGCACCAGCGAGAACAACTCAGAGTAAGTCAGTGCAACAACCATCTGACAGAGTTACTAGAGCAAGGGGCAAAAAGTAACATACATGTACCATTGTCTCATATGTCCCTATCAATGTACATTACATAGATGGATGGGCCGATGAAACTGTCGATTATATAAACGGATGGGCCAATCGACCAGTAGATTGTATAGACAGATGGGCCGATGGGACTGTAAATTGAATAGACGGATGGGCTGATGGGACTGTGGATTGTATAGACGGATGGGCCGATAGGATTGTACATTAAATGGACGGATGGGCCGATCAACCTGTAGATTGTATAGACGGATGGGCCGATGGGACTGTACATTACATGAACGGATGGGCCAATCAACCTGTAGATTGTATAGACGGAGGGGCTGATACAACTATCGATTTTATAGATGGATGACCTAGGAAGACAGATATTAACTCGGTGATACTGGACATTGGAATATGTTACTCAGTGCTCGGTACTCAGGCCTGAGTGGTTGGTTATGGGTGGTCGGGACCCAGGACTGACTCGGCGTGTGGTCCTCGGTGCTCGGTGCTTGGTGCTCGACACTCGATGCTTACGACCTGATCGAAAGTATTCAATGCTCAACATTCGGTCAGGGCTCAATCGCTTTCTCAGAGGTATGGAATTTATGAATATACTAATGACCCTCCCTGGCCGATGTTTCACCAAATGGAATCTTTACCGAATCCATCATGGCCCATCCACATGAAGGAACACCTGCATAAATATGGACTGAATCCCTCATATACCATGCCCAAGCAATCTGATCCCCTGCTACTTCATGGACCCCATGCCTGACTATCCTTCCTAAAAATGCTATCATGACCCCAGGATCATACATGAACTCCAGCTGAAGGCTGGGCATGCTCATGTGAGCGTTAGAATAATTCCCCACAGTTGTGAGAATGTCAAACCACTCAGGAGATGATAAGTGGTCTCTATGATATGGGGTTTGCCGATTAGAAATGACAGAGAGGGTATTGAAGACAGAAGCCCAGAGCTTGAGAGTCTCTAACATGTTCGGAAGGTTCTTGGTTTCAGCCGACTCACCAAGGCTTGAAAAGGCACGCATGCCTGCCCAGTACTGTCGAGGATGCATGACCCTGAGTGCTGCTGAGGCTATAGCTGCCGGCCTCACAATAGCTTTGAGGATATCCTCAGAAAGTGGACCCTTCAATGAAGCAGATACCTCCGGATCTGAGACAGTCTACAGAAGTGGTGAGATTAACTACCGAGGAACATCGGCATGTCATGGCATCTAACCTCATGCCCCTGCTGAAACCACGCCGGGGATATATTGATGCATCCGGCAGCAATGTCACCGTTCCCGGAGCCTTGACCGAACCACTCTTTATTAGTCTGCCAACTGCCGCCAAATTTTACACTTTTTTCGAGTGTGGGAGTCAGCAATTGTAAGGCCTTCCAAATTTCTTCCTGTAGTATATTCAGTATTCAGGATCCATTGGGTGATGAAGAATCTGAAATACCTGGGTGGTGTCCGTGAGTGCACCAGGGAGATACCACACGATGATCGCACCAGTCACATCGAGAACTGTGGCAGGCATGTCGACAAACTTGGTACCCTCATGGCCAGGAGGACACCTGTCAAGCAGCTTCTTCTCTCTCTCTTCATTATGGCCAGTGTCCTTCGGGGATATCGATTTGCTGTATCTTGCAATATCGATCTGCGTCTGAACTGTAATTGAGGAATCTGAATGATCAAATGGAAGATCCGGATCAGCAATCCGACTCACTGGGATTGTGATATGCTTTGATGAGGCGATCAACCAATCAATCACAAGCCATCACCAGATCGGTGTCTAGGTGAGGAGAAGGTATGACCGGATCCCCTCCCATCTTGTCCACATTGAATTTCTGTTTGGTATATTCACTCGCCTCATGGGCGACGGTCAGGGCCCAAGAGATCCAGAAGGATATTTCAATCTCGGAGTCTGGGGACACATTCATGATGAAGGGATGTATTTGATGGTGGGAAATGCGATGGCGAGTATAAGATGATGCCTACGATTCGGCTTTAAGGGGGATATCAGATCCGGGGTGGCGGAGATTGCGAGGATCAGATAGGGCCACATGATGCATGATCTTGGTAGAGAGCACCAATGACCGAGTACCAAACATCGAGTATCAAAGATGCACCGAGTACTGGTGATTGAACCGAGGGCCAAATACCAAATATCAGGTATCCCAGGTAGGATCACAGAGTCGATGCTCCATACCGAGGACGGATCTCCAGGATCGTGGACCAAATGCCGCGCAAGGACCAATTACCGGAGAGAGTTCACCGAGTCTTCAGTACCAAGTACTGACGACGGAGCTCTGAGGACCGAGTCCTCAGACCCGAGTCTACAGTAACGAGCACCGGGCACTGAGCACCAACCGCCAAGCACCGAGTGTCGAGCACTTGGAAATTCATTCTTCAGGCATTCAGTCGCAGTCATCAATACCAAGGATTGGGCGCCAGGACCCAGGACCCGGGTGTCCTCGTTACTTGGTACTCAGTAAAGACCAAGGACCAAGGACCGAGCAATCAGACCCAACGGTGCACTGGTGAGTGCCGAGCGCTGAGCACCAACTGCCAAGCACCGAGTGTTGAGCACTCGGAAGGTCATTCTGGAGGCATTCAGTGCCAGTCTTCACTACCGAGGAGCAGGACCCGGGAGACCTCTGTACTCGGTACTCGGTAAAGATGGAGCACCAAGCAATCAGACCCGACGGTGCACTGACGAGTGCTGAGCGCTGAGTCCTAACTGCCAAGCACCAAGTGTCGAGCACTCAGAAATTCATTCTGGAGGCATTCAATGCCAGTCATCAGTACCAAGGAGCAGGACCCGGGACACGGAGTCTTCGGCCCTCGGTACTTGGTAAAAAGTGCTGATAGGTCGGTCCTTGGTGCTCACTCTGTATGTGGGACTCGGTGATTCTGTACATTTGAATATGTCTATGGTATATACATGCTGGCGTGCTGAAGCATAACAGCCTTCCTATGGATCCCAATCATTCCTGCAATCCATTGCTGCACACCCCCCTGGCTCGCTGCAATTGGGTGAGGATACCAGTGTACATATGTATCTCACCCATCTTATCTCTGATGCCCTCCCGCTGTTCTTCGATCAATGTCACCAATCGTTCTCAAATCCACCGAAGTCCCATAAGAGATGGGATGGAGGTTTGATCCACCATCTCTGGAAGAATCAGACCATCCTCCTCAACACCGCCCTGGATGTTTCAATTCATCAACTGTAATTAAAATGGTGCTCGGTGCTTACCAGCCAGTGCTCATAGTGGAATCCACAACACTCCATGACCCGATTCCATTGCCAAGGTTCGTTTGGAATGGTGGTGTGCCCCATCCACCACGGAGTATCATAGTCTGGAATGATGTGGGAGGGATTGCCGGGAGCTGCGCGATCTTGAAGCCGACCCAGATGAGCTGCAAAGACATGGTCCGGAACCTCGGTCCAGCTTTGCTGCGGGATCAAGAGCAGCAGATGAGTGATGGGGATTGGCATGACCGAAATGATGTTGTGTGCAGCTGAGTACTGCAGGAGCGGTGTCACAAAGGTCTGTCGGTGATGTCAGAATTGACTACAACATAGACATCATTCACTGCTCACCAAGATCTCCCATTGAAGCCAAGTTTTGAAATGGGTGATTCGTGCGCACGGCAAATCCATCTCAGCTGCCTCTTTCTGATATTGAGCAACACATGCTCGGATACGTGATGCAGCCATTGTCAATGTAGCTGCGATATCTGCGGTGCTGAGAGTGATTGGCTGATAGGGAAGATCTCTATCTTGGCTGGCAGAAGTCGATGTACCACTTGGATGTGAGTCAGACATGTCTGATGGAAGAGTAGACACAATGGAAATAAGAATAACAGTAGTTCAGGGCATCAAAGTATGAGTGGCAATAACAATGACAGTGGTTCAGGGTGTAGATATACGGGCAGCTGATGGATGGATGACATTTTCAAACTCCGCCATCATTCCCGTGACACAACCGAACCCTGGGCCACACAATGATTCACATTACTAGGATGTATGCTAGAAATTTGCAGTGGTTAATATTCACTCATCTTCGGGATATATTGGCATCATCGTAAGATCCTGAAAAGCAGCCTGCACATCCTGTGCAAGCAATGAGTACATTCGGGATTGTCTTGCCACGTAGGAGGCATGACCCTGAAGCTGGCTGTCCGATGACTCCCTCATATGTGCATCCAATTGGGCTGCTTTGCATGAGAAGAAGTTGCATGTCCAGTCCATCTCCAGTTCCACCACCGTAAGTTCTTCAATCCATTGATCCCTCAGAGCCTTCGCCCGAAGCCAATGAACTCAGTAAACTTCACACCAGTTCGGTCAGATCATCCCCGCATTTTGAAAGTATGCCCGAACTTACATTTGTCATTCCACGACTCACTTGGCCCCGATAAATTGATGTCGAGAGACAAGAACCAGGCAAGGGACTCGTTCCGCTGACCTCAGGCATTTGGATCACTGACTGCAGTGCTGATCTTGAGCTGTTCTTGGAGCAGAGGTTTGGTATTTCTGAAGCTGGTGCTGCCCCAGACCAAGTTTCATCATTTGCTTCCTTGTCCTGTTGTATATACTGGCATTCAGAGACACAGCCTGCTGAACCGACATCACCTGGGACCATGCCCGAGTCTTCAAAGCTTGCGACTTCGCCTGCCTAATGGTGGTTCGGAAAAGGACTGCCTTGTTGCACAAGTGTATTCGGAGATTGTGAAGGGCATCATTGGCCTGTCCTTCATGAAGCGACATCTCCAGCGGAATCAGATCCTCTGCTAAGCAGTGTTGGAGTCGGTCCAGCCCAACATTGGATGGCAATGGGATGACAGTGAGCTCGGGTGTGTTTCGGTAGGTATTGAGAGTCTCGGTGAACTCATCTGGGCCATTGTCAAGATCATCGAGAATTGCACAACTCAAGTCCTCCGGATCTTCATCACTATTGAATCCATCTCCAGAATGCAGGAGAGCGGACTGAGTAAATCCATCGATCTGTCCCTGCACCCAATCGCGTTGACGGGCGATGTTTAATCTCTGGGTCTCGGTAGGTCTTTGTCCGAGTCTCTGGACCTCGATGAGCAATGCGATCTGAGCTTCTTCGATCGCCAATCCCATTGATATCCATGTTGCGACTGATCGGCGGGAAGGTGATGCATGACAAGCATCATTCTCCTCCAGTAATCTCAGCTCAATCTCCTTCTTGCTTGGTGCTGCAGGCGCCATAAGGTCAAACACTTTGATGTCCATGGAATGATCTCACCCTTCCAGATATTGATCTCATATATGTCCATTACAGCGGGATCATGTATTCTGCTCGACTGCGCGACCCTTTCACTCGCCAACCACACAGTCTTTGAACTTTCTGGTGCCCCCTCATCGAGTCTATCAAATGCCTTCCCACTTTCGGCGATGCCATGCTTTGCCCCTTTGAATTTCCAGCAAAGCATCCTTTTCATGCAAATCATCTTGCAAAAATTGGAATCATTCATCTGAAAATCTAGACATTCTTTTCTATGTGGCGACGACATTCCCTGAGTGGAAGGAGATATGAGGTTGAGGGAGGCCCACAGGGTCTCCATGATCTCTCCATTGATGCGACCTATGCCTTCGATGAAGTTCGACGCATATCTCACATAGCAGCTGTCCTGATGTCCATGGATATGCCAAAGCCTGATTCCAGGAACTATGGTCAGCTCCGGAACCATCATCAAGAATGGACCTCAATCGACCCGAGTGCGAAGATACTTGTTGTATTGACAGTTGATGTCATAGAAGGTGACAGCCCTGGTGATGCCTTTCATGTTGTATGATGCAGCCTCGCATAGGGCATAATCCATGTTCATCTGTCTGAAATCAATTCGTGGTTACTTCCAGGCCATGGAATGGTGATTTTCACTGACCTCTCGCCTTTCTGAAAATCTACAATCGAGTGTGGAACAAAACAGCCGTGTCGGGCGCAGGCCACCCCCCCGATCCCGGTGGACTCCAGCTTGTGCCGAGCCGCATTTGCTTGATTGACAGCTCAATGATTGTTGCAGCTTGACCTTTCCAAAGAATCGGTAGCTACTGCAAGATGCCTCTGGTACCTGTCCTTTCCAACCATAAATCCAAATCCATCGGACAGCCATACTTCATCATCCGGGTTGATAGGATGCAGGTGTTCCACTTTGAAGTTCCCATCCATTACGAACGACCTGGTGTATTTCCAGCTTGAAGTTGTTAATATCCTCATCCTTGATTGCATATTCACGAAGACTCACTCATCAAGTGATTCTTCTGTCGTCAGAGATAGATTAATGCCAGGCTGAGGGCATGCCGGGCAGAACAATGCTAGGTCCCCTGGCTCGCAGTGGTTGGAATGATGGCCAAAGCCATGCCACTTCATGTTCTTCAAGTGTCGCCACTGCTGGGAGACCCTCATGAGCTCTCGGTATTGATCCTGCCCACGTCCCCTGTGAGTATAAACATCCTTAGAAGGTATAGACTGTCCCCTACCGGCATGAGGTGTGGAAATGTGCTCAAGGTCATTCGCCGAAGCTTGTTGTAATAATTCATTGCCAAGGTGCCACATTCAAGGTTGTCCAGCAGAAAATCATCGAGAATGCTGAATGTGAACAAGGTCTTCGGCCTGTTGAAAGATGCAGCGAACAAGCTGTGTCGAAACATTTGAATGTCCAGACTCATTGCATCGGGACAGCCGCAGCATCGCACCTCGAGCTGGTGGACTCTGGACCTGTTGACAATGACCATGGTATTGTCCTTCGGCTGGAACTCAGGGCCCGAGACAGATGGTAAATCTTCTGGTTCGATGTGATCATCGGATTCATCTTCTTGAAACAAATCCCACTTATCCATGAGAACCGGACATTGCTTTCCCTCATGACTGATGTGTATCACGAGTCCGACATGAGCGAGACAACTTTGCTCGAAGAACTGACCATTCCACTGACTGATCCAGTGGAAGGGATTGCATCGATGTCGACTCCTGCAGCAGCCCGTGCAATACAGAGGCTCCCCAAGACAATCTTGACATTTGTATACCCCATCCTGATCACAGATGGAGCACCTCCTATTTGCTGGGGGAGCTTCTTGATCGAGGAGGTGATGGAGATATGATTCCTGCTTTGGCAGCCATTGCCTAAGGTAATCGTTCTGACTCTGCATTGAATTAATTCAGCCACATTTCGATTGACTGTGCAACATCTTCAATGAACTTGCCATGGTTTTCGGAAGGTGCAAGGGCTCAAATGATCCTTCGTTGAGCTCATACACATCATTGGCGATGTCTTCCCACAAAGGCGGAGCCTGAGCATGATCGAGTATTGGTGATTCCGGGGGGGGGATGGAGGCATGCACCTGCTGGCATGTTTCATCACGCTAGCCAGTGGGACCTTGACCCATCTCTTCCTACCTTTCCTGCCCCTTGCTTCCACCCTGTATGATTTCTGCACAGGGGTCGATGGAGTGATCTTCATCTTACTTCTGATGTTGTTGGCCGAGGTTTCGCTGAGGGAGGTCAAACAATTTGTGATTCCATTATGGGGTCATCCAGTCTTGTTGTAGGCTTATTACGAATTCATTTGGATGCAAGGCAGTGCATCCGAAATTCATTGATGAACCAAGATGTAAGGTTTGCTCAGATTTGAACTCAGGACAATTATTTCTTCAATGTTGCCTCCCATATGTGCATCCTGCACTCCATTTTACCATGGCTAGATTGGGGGATTCCATTCACTTCTCAGACAGAAGACACGGACAATGTTTACAACCGAGACAAAAGCTCACGGAACAAGAGATCTTGGAACTCAAAAACTACCTTCCTGAGTGGACTGCCACAAAATGGCACGAGAAACCGGGAATATTCACAGCCATAGCTCGAGCAGCAAGATTGTTTGCTCCAAAGCTTGACCATGGACAATTAAAAAAGGGGAAGCAGGTGATGCATCCATGCAGGTTAAAACCTTAATGTTTTCAACACTGATTGTTTGTTGTTCGCTCAGATCTATAAAACCTGGTTGTTCAACAACAAGAAAAAGAAGGAAATGAAGGACATGATAAAGTATGGGAGGAAATGGACCCCTAGGATGGTGGTCTATCAGCAGAACAGAGATGATGTGCTCAAGAGGATCGAGGCGGAATACAGGGCGAAGCCAGGAGCTCCGGATATGTTCAAGTATTACCAGGCAACCGTCTGTAAGGTGATGGAAGAATTGTCTGATGAAGAGTTGGAGAAGGTGAAAGAAACAGCCGACAAATGGTCCAACAACATTCCTCCTCCCGAGATTCAAGCACAAGTCGCCGGTAAGAAGGGACCCGCATACATGGAGCACTTCTCCAATGAGATGTGGAGACAATGCAGGATGAGAGTGTTTGTATTGTCTGCCTGGAAGAATGAGCAGGGCCAAGTGCTATTCGGAACGTGAGTGCATTGCAAATGTTATCCTAGACCTGATATCTCAACAGATTTCCTGTAGGCACGATGATAATGAGGCATTGGGAGACAGGGACAGCTTCATGAAGACAAAGGACTGGGAGGATATCGAACCAATTTGGCAGGAGTATGCACAAGCACAGTTCAGTGAGTGTTACAGCTATTGGGATGCGGAGGGTGACATTGATGGTTCCTGTGATAGGTGCCGAGGCAAGGGATGGCGAACGACAGGAGAAGGAACATCGAAAAAGACCTAGGAAACCGGCCTTCGAACTGGACATGAATGGGGAAGGCATCCCTTCACTTCCGGACACCGTGCAAACAAAGCTCGAGGAGAAGAAGGCAATAGTGAGGGCGTTTCTTACAACACACCATCGTGAGTTTGCAGTGGCAACATCCTGCGAGAATCGGTTGACCGGATGTGACCAGGACTCTGTTCTGGCATTGACAAGGCCGTCGTCCCTTGGAGCGCCATTGTAGAATGTGAGGATGCCGTTGTATCACTGATGTATCTTCTGAGCGGGGTGCATTTGAAGGACCCTTCAAAGTTGCAAAACTCTGATGCAACAGCCTTGCTGAACTTCTGGTATGCTCGCCAGGAGAATGGTGATGATCCGATCTTCCTGTTCAAAGCATGGAAGAACAAAGTTGGCAACATGATGAAACCAGTCTCGACCGGGGGATCAGACGAGTCATCGTCCGACGAGTCTCATGCTTGCATCCCTCACTGGGGCATCATGATCAGGAGGCCACAGGATTCATCAACGGAATCCGAGATCGATGGTCGGCTGCACCATGCCCTTGCTGCCAATGCCCACCGGCTCTCCGAAAACAACCGAGTGTCATCGGAGGATGATAGTCCGGGGGATGATGACTCTGGCACGGATGAGGACAGTGCTAGAACCGTCCATAAGGGGGTTCGGGTAGCGCCAGGACCGCTATCAGCCTGGAACATCAGGCAAGGAGTGCAACACCCGCTTCCAAAGCCTCACCCGGTGAGGCCGGCAAGGCCAGTGCAACAGGCTGCTCGTCCACTGCTGGGGTCACAGATGGGTGATCTCCTCACGGGGTTGACTCGTGCAAACCGAGGAGTCAACCGTCAAAACGAAGCTACAACTGAGGAGGAGACACATGTGTCCCCGGTGCCAAAGGGAATCCAGCGACAGAAAAAGGTGATTGTGGGACCTCCGAGCAGAACTCAAAGTAAGACCATGGAAAAGTCATTAGATATTCCTAGGAGAGTCACTAGAGCGAGGGCAGGGAAGTAACTGCATCATACCACATCATGTCAGTGTAGTCAGCCGAATCCTCCGAGAGTACTGAGTATCAAGGACAATGACCATGTAGTCTGTGCAATACACAGATCATCAACCATCAATGCAGATGACCGAGTACTGATGAATGATTGCTGACGACTTAGAACCGCCGATCGAATACCAGTGGCCTATTACTGACCACTGACTGCCGAAGACCGAACACCAAATATCAACTGCTGAAGACTATGTATTGATGATTGACTGCCAAGGACAAAGGACTTCCGACCAAATACCAATGGCTGATTACCGATTACCGACGACCGACGGCCGATTGCCGACGACCAACAATCGACTGCCGATGTCTGGTCATCAGCAGTCGATAGTCGGTCGCTGGCAATCGATAGTCGGTCGTCGGCAATTGGCCGTCGGTACTTGGCCGTCGGCACTCGGTCGTTGGCAATTGGCCATTGGTATTCGGTCAGAGGTCCTTGGCCCTCAGCAGTCGATCTGCATAGGGCCAAACACCAAATTGCTGACGACCAACGATCGACTGCCGAAGCCCAATGATCGACTGCCGACGACTGGATGCTGACGATCAGCTGTCGAGTGCAAAGGGCCAAATGCCAAATGCCTTGCTGGTAGGTGGACATTGGTCGGCAGTCGGCAATCGGCATACAGGACTTCATCATCAACAGTTGTTTTTGTGATCGTTAGGGCTTGGGCATCGGTACTCGGTAACCGATGCTCGACGATCACTCTTCAATGCAGAGAATGGAGATCTCAGTTGTCGGTCGAAGTATTTTTAGTCAATTGTGCCCGGTTGCAAAGTCAAAGGGAATCTCCTATTCCATGTGTCTGGTGGAAGTCACATATGATGATTGTATACTAATATGAGGATTATGGTCATGTGCTATCTACATCTTCGGGTATCCTACTTTGACCCTGGTGAATTTGGGTCTCGAACCGTTGAATCAGTGAATCTACTACTTTGAGCATTTTGATGCTCGCCTGCTCGGCCCTCTGCATCCTTCGAAGCTCCCAATTGGCCCGTGCCAGCTTGTTGGATGTCTCCGCCCAAGCAGTTCGAAATGGTCACTCTGCCTCCAGGAGCTGCGGTATGGACGGGTCAGGAAGGTTTCTGTGAGTAGTTGTGAAGTTGGCCAGTCGGGCTTCAAGATTCTGCACTACGATAGCAATGAGAACGACATGCTGACATAGACCTGCAATTAATACTTACATCCGACATCATGATATGACCCAAAAGGCCGGAACTCCTGAACCATAGCTTGGAGCTCTTCGTTGTTGAGTGCTGGAGGTGCCGGAAGGCAGTCGGCATTGGGTGGATTCACTGATGGAGTGAATCAGGTAAGGAATTCCTAGTGTCACGAAGCACTTACAATATTCCATGGGTTCATCGGACATCTCTTCTGGCCCAAGGTACAGTGCCAGACTGATGGCTTGGCCCGGGGGATCACTACTCACATGGTGGGACAGCTCGGGCGCACCAATCCTACCATCAAAGTCGTCTTCCAGGCTGAGATATAGCTCCCGACTGATGTGCGGGGGCATGGATTCGTACTCCACCTCATCGTCCGGCCCAAGATACAAGTCATCTGATTGCATGTGTTAACAAATGGAAGCATGTAGGAAGACATCTTACCGAACATCGGCCGTTCCTCTCCCATCCACGGATCTGTCAAGCTTGTCGACGATTGTGCTTGACCACCATTGTCGATGTCCATTTCGATGATGTCAGTCACCGGTGGTTCCGTGAATTGCACTGTGGGGTGAGAGTGCATTGGGCTTGATGGTCTAACTGATCCACAGATCTCACAATTTGATCCTTGAAATGAGTGGATTATTTGCAAACTCCTGAAATGTGAACATTGTGCAAATAATCCACAACAATGAAATATTTATTGACCAAAGTTCAATTGACTTGTGTCTTTGTAAACTGCTTCCTTGCCAGCTGTCACTAAATTTCATAACTTTTATTATTGATACATTCATCCTTGATGTCCAACCAAGCCGACAAGTCCATGGCCAATCTCAAGGAGATCACTGGCCAACTTCTCGCGATCGTCCGCACTGCCCGACAAATTCCCCCTGGTCCAAGTCACTTCGCTCTGGCGACCCAGGCAAGTGAATTAGTGGTGCGTATATGATATCAAACACATATTATACATGATTGCTCATCTTCTATCAGGCAAGGGCAGTCCGGGATCATGGCAACTCAATATGCCTTCCCGGTCTTGTCTTGTTTTGTTCACGGGAGTTCATCCGGACTCGCAACTGTTCTCCGCAGGAGGCCCCGAACTGGCGGAGCATCGGCCATGACAACCCTCAACTCATGCGGCACAGCTGGCGCAGCAAGGCCCTCACCTGGCAAGCCTTGGGCGACCACTCATTCGATCTTGCACACGAGGTCGATGGTGGTGACACCAACAATGCTCCCGGTCCCTCAACAAGCGTGGATGGTGATGCTTTGGAGAAGGGGAAAGGGAAGGTGAGGGAAGTGGAGCCGGAGAAGGAGAAGGAGAGTGAAAAGCCGAAGGATGAGCAGGAGAAGCCACACAGGAAGCGGCCTTTTTCCTGAATGTCGAAGCCGGTCCCAAAGTTGGCGATGAAGATGCCGAAGAGGGGAAAGTTGGGGCAGGAATGGAAATTGAGGGAATCGGTGGATTCATCGGACGAGGAGGAGGAAGAGGACGGGTCCTTGAAGGTATGTTTTGTTTTTTCTATGTTGATGTTCACTCATGCAGTGGTGTAGCCCCGCTCAGACACACCATCGGTGATTGTCACTCAGCGGGTTTCCCCCGCCCAACCATCAAGGCCCTCTGGGCCTCCCTGATCCCTGGGCTCTCTGAAGAAGGCCCCCTTCGGCCCTGGAACGGTAAGCTAGACTGCTTACCTCGGGTCCCCAAATCTAACATTCAGCAGACACCTCCGCTCATGCGCCCTGACATCCCCGAGTCATCTCAAGCGACTTCCGAGAGCCCGAGGGATGTGGCCCCAGTTGTGGACGCTGGGGCCATTCTCATTCTGGGACCGGTGAGTCCCATAAAGATATATTTCGCTGTCCCAACTGACTGACCATCCCCCACAGAACAACCCATGCAGGTGTTGCACGCAGTATGAGCTGCTGTGCACCACCAGGTTCAATAAGCGGAAGGGCATGGCCCTTATGTCATGTGTCCTGTGCACGACGAAGAAGGTCAAGTGCATCTCGGCACGTCTCGGGTCCCTAGCCTCCACCACTTGAGGACGGTCTACCGAGTGCTCGAGGGCCTCCTTGACAGGCCCATCAACCTCCCAGTCAGCAGTGTGGACCCGAAGCCAATCCCAGGGGCCGTCGGTAGCTCCAAGTGAGCCTCAGGGCATCCCACCCAAGCCACGGTCCCGGGGCCGAAGCAAGCCCTCGGGCTCGGCGACAATGCCCATCCCCCCTGCAGCTGGTAAGTCAATTCAATTGATGAAACATTTACCGTTATTGATTTGATTCCAGTCATTGCATCATTGAGTTCAGCTGCCCCCCATGCATCCCAGGACCTCCCGATCCCAGACCTCCACTGGATGTCGATCACAATTCATGAGAGCGCGAATTGCATCACAGCTCTGGAGGCTCGTGCCTCTGAACAGGAGAGCACAATCGATACACTCCGAAGGCTGCATGAGAGCCTTCGATGTCAGATCATGCAGCAACATCTGTCATTCCCCCTCCTGCATTCTCCTCCCGCTGCAACTTCATCTCTACTCCTTGATCAAGCCGCTCCTGGGTCGCAGTCCCATGTGCACTTGGCACCCTTGCCGCTCATCGACTTCAGCACCAACTCGACAGGTGAGGAATCCTCCACCATTGTTGCCCTGGTAATGGAGCCAACAATCCCACCCTCTCAGACTGAAGCGGTGTTGGACCCTGCTCCTGCCATTGCATCGACAGTTCCTGTCGATGCAGTTCACAGCCTGGCCGATGATGGCGCCTCCACCTTCGCATTGGCCTTCGCACTTCCGGGCCCCCCGGAAATGCACCCCAGCCCTTTGGAGACTCCCGCAGACGGCCCCCTGGAAATGCACCCCAGCCCTTTGGAGACTCCTGAGGATGGCCCAGGCGTCGCTGAGATTGTTGAGTGTGGGTCGCCCCTCAACCTCCTTCCGGAATATGATTCCAGTGATGAGCAGGACGCCACGATGCAAATGTAGATATACCATGATCCATTGTACTATAGTGTGAATACTATGAATTGTTTGTACCATAGAATTGTAGAGTACTCAACAATCAGTACCGCATACCCAACATTATGCAAACCTCTGAGCCCCGCGCATGTAACAAAGAGTCCCAAGGACCGAGTCCCGAGCATCTCGGTGCTCGGTACTCGGTCTTTGCCTTTCCGCTTTCAATCCTCGGCTCTCCAAGTCCCAAGCATCTTGGTGCTTGGTACTCGGTCTTTGCCTTTCAGCTTTCAATCCTCAGCTCTCCGAGTCCCGAGCATCTCAGTGCTCGGAACTCAGTCTTTGCCTTTCAGCTTTTGATCCTCGGCTCTCCGACCTCAATACCTCAGTAGTTGGTTCAGCTCTCGGTACTTGATACTGGGTGACCGGTTCACAATCCCCAACCCTTTGTACCAGTACTCAGTTCTCGGTACTCAGTACCTGGTTCGGCCCTTGGTACATGTACTCGGTACTTGACACTCGGTGACCGGCTCGCAATCCCCAACCCTCGGTACCCGGTACTCAGTTCTCAGTACTCGACCCTCGCTACTTGATCCTCGCTGCCCGGTTCAATATCCCCGATCCTCAGCACTCAGTTGTCAGCCCTCAGTCCTCAATCCTCGGTACTCGATACTCGGTGCCTGGGTCACCATCCCCAGCCCTCGGTACTCAGTACTCATTTCTCAGAACTCCACACCCAGGTCGCGATTCGCCATCCTCGATCCTCAGTGCTCGGTTCTCAGCTCTTGGTACTCAACCCTCGGGACTTGATCCTCACTCCGCGGTTTGCCATCTCCAATCCTCAGTACTTAGTATTCAGTACACGGTACTCCATTGGCCATACTCGGTACTTGCGGTTTGCCACCCTTGATCCTCGGTATTCGGTCCTTCAGTACTTGATCCTCACTGCCCGGTTCGCCATCCCCGATCCTCGGTACTCAGGACTCGGTACTTGGTGCTCCGTTTGCCATACTCAATACTCATTTATATGACGGTTCTTGCTCCTCGATCCTCCATGCTCAATAATCATTGATGCACCTACATCATCTAACTGATTGGTCTGATTTACCACCACTTCAACCCATCCATCCTCACAGCATTCATTCATCTCGGTCCACCCATACATACTTTACATATCCACCTCGGCCTACCGGTGTATAAGATATTCATTCACCTCGGCCCACCCGTTCATCTCATATACATATGAGATCCATCTATCTTGGCCCATCCGTCTATATTATATATGTCTTACCTTGGCCCACCCATATACAATATACATCGATCTCAGCCCATCGGTACATATGATATATCCCTCCCTTGGCCCATCGGTACATATGAGATTCATCTCCCTCAGCCCATCCATCCATATGATATGCATCTCTCTCGGCCCACATCTACCTCGGCCCATCCGTCTATATGATACATCTATCTTGCCACATCCATCCATATGATTCACATCCACTTCGGCCCATCCGTCCATATAATATACTAATACCTCAGCCCACTCATCTTTATGATCCATCTCCCTCAGCCAACTCATCTACTGTATTCTACTCTAGATATTACCTAGATGGGCCCACCCATCTCCATCGGGAATAATTTGCCTCTCGGCCCACCCATCTTCAATGAGGATATTATTACATTGGCCCATGGTCCGCTAACCCGTCTAAGATGGTGTATTATGTCCCTCGGCTGGCCCGTCTAAGACGGAGTTTGGTCACTGTAGTATGTGAATATCTAAGTGATAAATGTACCGGGGATTGCAGCCAACATGCCCAGACCACTGGATGACATGGAATCATCTTCTATATCATCATCCGGCCCAAGGTATAAATCATCTAAGGCATGTAAGATAAATACATAGATAAGGCATAGTACAAATAGATCTTACCTGTTGATGTACAGGACTGTGTTGAATCATCTACGTCCATTGAATAATGCTCGGTCACCAGAGGATTGTTAAATCTGACTGTTGGATGTGAATTCATGTTGAGGGACAGATGTACCAATAATTGATTGTGTACTTGAAGTTCAACTGAAGTCCAGCAACTTCCGAAAGTTGAACCATCGCCAAACAAAGCCAAACAAATCAACAAAGTTTTACATGGTCGTTCAACTGCCTGTTTTCCCTCTAAAACTTCATCATTTTCACATCTGATTCAAAGATTTACACATCTTTCTCATCATTCAACATGTCCACTGCAGCTGAAACCTCTTTTGCCAAACTTAAGGCAATCACTAGGCAGATTGTTGACATTGTCCGCGCGGCTCGGCTGCTCCCACCCAGCAACAGCCACTTGGCTCTGAAAGCACAAGTCACTGAACTGGTGGTATGTGGTTTTTCCTTTTTTTGTTTTTGTTTTCTCTAATGTCTGAGCAGGCTAAGACTGTCTGGGACCATGAGGATGCACCTTGCATTCCAGGCATAGTCTTGTCCTGCTCCAAGGAGTTACTTCACATTCGGCAGATGTCCCCCCAGGATTCACCTGACTGGTGCAGCATCGGCCATAACAATAAGCGCCTCCAGAAGCACAGCTGGTGCCACAAGGTCTCCGCATGGGAGGCTTTAGGCAACCGGACGTTCGATCTTCCTGTTGATGCCCCCAAATCCCCTGACACTGTCACGGTCGACCTTCCCTCCCCACCTGCCATCACTGGCAGCATTGCCAGCCCATCGTCCGGCACTACCAACGAGTCCCAGGGGAAGCGTAAGGATAAGGGTAAGGGTAAGGCATTAGATGCTGACCCGGAACCTGAGGCGGATGGGAGTAGGAAGAGGAAATTGCCCCTGATTTTGGGACCCTCCTCCCAACCGCTGAAATCCACGATGAAGAGTCACAAGAGGGCAAAGTCAGGTTGTGTTGTGAAGTCAGCCGAGTTTGTGGAGTCCGAGGACAAACATCAGGAGAAGGTATGTCATTCCGTTTTTTTTTCGTTCACTCATTATTTTGCAGCTGGCTGCCCAAGGAGGGCTGGTCGTCTTACTTCATCGTCTCACCTCAGTCTCGCCCCGGATCCCCAAGAAGGCACCTTTTGGCCCTGCGAAGGTATGTCCAATTTATGCCCAGATCACTCCCTGTCATCCTTACCTTCATCAGGTAATTGCCAGAAAGCGTGCAGACGTCGCTGGGCACACGGACTCGATGTCCAACACCCCTGTGGTCACCCCAGTGGTGGCACCAACTGTCATCAATGGCCCTGCTGGAAGCCGTCTGGAGGTCATCAAGTACTTGGACTCGACGTCCACCCCTGCGGTCACCCTCGACATGCCGCCAACTGTCATTGATACAGATGACATTCTCATTCCCGGACCCATGAGTACTTTGAAAATTCATTGGGCATCTGTTAAGGTTGTGCTCAAGGGAGAGGTTACTCAAAGGGCTTCGGCTTCAGCTCGTGTGCTGCGCCCCTTACCCGAGTACGTGCCCTTTAATTTCCAGGGGACAGAGGGGAAGTCCGACGGAAGTCCGGGGAGTTCCGGAGGACTTAGTGTCAGTGGAGTTCGGCAGAACTCCGGAAGGTTTATACGGGGGACAAAGTAAGGCTACTACAGAAGTCCGGAGTAGAAACTGAACAGAGGTTAGACTACCCTAAGGTAGAGCCAGAGAAGTAGTCCTAAGGTTTAACCCCTAAGACTCGGAGGTGGACAAGAGATGAGACTCAAGTCCGGAGATTGCAGGAATGAGCAGAACTAAGATGATATTCAAACTGAGGAGTTCCGGAGTATTACAGGGGTTTATATACTGTAGGTATCTTGTAAGTAAATCAGTCAGCAAAGGTAAGGGCTATGTACGAAGCATGTGGAAAGTCTATTAGTAAGTATAACAGATCAACGCAGTGAAGTTGGAAATGAAGTAAGAATGGACGGATCAGTAAGCATAGCGGAATAGGACATAACCGGTAACCGGAGCAATAGCTAATCTAAAAGGAGTTAGGGGTGAGTGCGGAGATGAAGGCGAAGCGCCGGGCAGAATAGTAAGACAGAGGACTGGACTTCAATGAAGTAGATCCGGAATTCCGGGTCCGGAGGTACAGGATATGACAGCAACCTTCAACTCACTGAACAAACAGAACAACCCATGCTGGGCTTGCAACAATGCGGAGTTGCCCTGCACAACCCAGTTCAACAAGAGGACTGGGAAAGGCCTTCTCTCCTGTGTTTTCTGCAACACAAAGAAGGTAAAGTGTTTTTCCATCACCCTCAGAAGTCCACTAAAACGATCACGGGGTAAGTCGACCACCCGGAAGGCCAGGTCCCGTCCACCTTCCAAAGGTCTGTCCACCTCCCAACCAAAGGCCCAGACCTGCAGCCAATCTCGTGGTGTAGCCGGAGCTACTGGTGCCGGTGCTACTGGAACTGCCAGTGGGTCTGCTCTGACCGCGCCTAAGATGCGTGGTCGCAGCAAAACAATAACTGCTGTCAAGGCACCCACCCCACCACCTACACCCTCACCTGCACCAGCTCGTAAGTCTTTCAAATTTCTCATCATCATCTTATCTTATTAGTTTGTAGTGATTGCATCTTCGAGTGCCCGTGTGCCTCGTGCGGCTCTCGATGTCCCCATGCCGGACCTCCATTCCATGGCAATCAGTATTTGCGATAGTGCCAGATGCATCAAGGCTCTTGAGGATCTTGTTGCCAAGAAGGGCAGACATATCGATACCCTCAGCAGGCTCCATGAGAGCCTTTGATGCGAAACCATGGAACACCATCCCTCATTTCCCCTTCCCACTACTCCGGCAATTGCAATGTCTTTGTTGCTTGATCAATCTGTCACTGGAACAACGTCACCCTCCCAATCCGCACTCCCTCCTCTCATTGATCTTTCAATCGCAGTGATGGAGCCCACACCCTCGAAAATTGAGGATCCCTCTGCCATCGATGGTCTCACATTTGAGCCAAGCCAAGGTTCAACCAGCCCCAGACCCATCACCTACTCCCCCAACTGCCAGAGACATTTTGGTGCCGGATGATCCATGCAACCTTGTCCTGGAATACAATTCTGCTGATGACATGGATGTTGAGGTCAAGGTTTAAGTTGAAGGTGGTGATGAGGGTCATCTGGGTAGGTTGAAATGTCTACATAATTGGTAGTTAGATTTCTGTAAATGTTGTTGAAATGCATTGTACCTCTGGCATACCCAAAGAAGGAATCATCGAGTTCCAGGTGACTATACTGATGTCCGGTTAACATCTAACGCGTCCAGGTACTAATATCAGCTCCAGGTATTTTGTAAATTGAACACATCACCAGTACCGAGTACAGAGTACTGAGTTCTGAGTTCTGGGCATCGAGTATCAACTACCGAGTTCCAGGCACTGAGTACCGAGTTACCAAGTCCAAGTTCTGGCATCAAGTGCCAAATACCGAGTTCTGGGCACTGAGTACGCATTCCGAGTTCAGGCATGCGAGTGCCAATACCGAGTTCCGGGCATCGAGCACCGAAAAACAGACATAAATAAACATTTTGTAAATTGAACAAATCACCAAGTACCAAGTGTTGAGTGCCGGGTTTCAGCACTTGGTACTCTATGCCCGGAACTCGGTGCGCCCAGTGTGTGTAGGAAAATAGACTCTGGGTGGATTCAGAAAGTCTAACAAAGGGTGCGAGACTTATACTCCGTCCCGGAGGGGATTGCTACTGGGTAGTGAGTCCTCAAATAAGTGCGAGGAAACAAAGACTAGACTCTGTCTAGTGACCCGAAGGGTTTACGGTCCTACTAGGACTGGGAACACAAAGATGGCGGAAGGTTCCCGACAAGCGGAACTAATGCGTGACGAGCAGAACTAACGGAACAACACGGAACAACAGAACAAATGGGGAACAAACAGAACTACTGGGGAACAAACGGAGGGAAAAGAAACTACGAGCCTGCAGGAGGATGATTGGGCAAAGTTGGACCAGGCTTGTGTCTGGTACTTGCTCCGAGTCGTCAGATCCGATGTTGGGCATTTCAAGCGGAACTCACGGGGGCAGGAACGATGCAATGTGATCAGGAATAGATTCGGGAAGGTATTTTAGACAGTGAGTGGAGTACTGGGAAGTACTCTGTAAGTGGAAGTGGAGTCGAGTCTATCAGAAGGTAAAAAACTAAGATCCCATCTATTGCTACCTATATAGGAAGGGGTTCCGAAATGTGCTATGCTACAGACGGGTGAGGCTGTGAGATAAGGAATTGGTCCTGAGTAGCGGAAGGATCCATACAAGTACTGTAACACATGGGAAATGAGATAGGAACATGTTAGTAACACGGGGAACGTAGCTAGTACTCACCAGCAAGGATGGAAGGACAAGGACAGGACGGAGGAGGATGTTCCAAAGGCTAAAAGGATATGATGCGTGTGGTACACGATTGTTCCGCTGGGTTCCGCTTGGTTCCGCTTGGTTCCATGTAGTGGACAGCTCGGGGAAGATGCGGATGGATAGCTGGATGGTAGCAGAACGCACGGGAAAATGGTGGGAAGGCATGGGAATTATATGGGATACAGGCCTACAGTGGGGACGTTCCCACACTGGAACTTGGTATTTGGCACTCAATGCCCAGAACTCGGAACTCAGTACTCAGTGCCTGGAACTCGGTATTTGGCACTCAATGCCCAGAACTCAGAACTCGGTACTTGGTGCCCAGAACTCAGTATTTTGCACTCAATGCCCAGAACTCGGAACTCAGTACTCGGTGCCCAGAACTCAGTAGTTGGCACTCAATGCCCAGAACTCAGTGCCTGGAACTCGGTACTTGGTGATTTGTTCAATTCCTTGATAGATGTTACCCAGACGTCCATATTAGTTACCCGGAACTCGGTACTCGGTATTAGGTACTTGGTGATTTGTCTAATTTACGAAATGTTGTATTCAGGGTTTCATGTTTCTCATTTCAGTGGTCGATGATAGGTGTATGCACTCATACAGTGGGTATGTACTGGTGCCTACATCAGCACACTGATTAGTATGTTATCCAACTATCTCAGCCCACTGATGTTTATAACACTCATTCTTCTGGGCCCACCCGTCTATATGATATCAACCATCTCGGCCCACCCGTCTATATAATATACTACTACCTCGGCCCATACGTCTATATGATATGTATCTGGGCCCACTGGTATATGTGATATCCAACTACCTTGGCCCACCCATCTATATGATATCTAATGAATCGCTCTCTCAGCCCACCCCTTTATATGATAACAATTACCTCGGCCCACCTGTCTACATGATATACCCCCTGAGTCGGCCCACCCATCTACACAATATACTACTACCTCGGCTCACCCGTCTACATAATATACCCCCTACCTCAGCCCACCTGTCTATGTAATATACCCTACCTCAGCCCACCTGTCAATATGATATTGTTAGATACCGTGCTGGCTCAGGAAGCAGAGGGGTTGGGGCTTGGTCAGCTCTTGCGCTGTGCCCTTGGCCAAGTACGTGCCCTGAATTTGGAGCGGGTCCGACATTGTCCGATGGTAGGACGAGTGGACCGCTTAGGTCCACTTTGAGTGTCGGAGGGTAAGAGCTGCTAGCGGTGGACCGACTAGGAGTGGAGTGGAGAAGGTGGGGGATAGTGTAGAAGGTAGAGAGGAGCAGGGGGAATGCTGGATAGGAGCGGAGAGGAAAAGAGAAGACTTAGAGCGCAGCTCTAAGTCGGAGTGGAGGGTCGGAGGTGACAACAAGGTGAAACTTGTGTCCAGAGGAGGCAAGGTCCTATTGAGAATTCTCACAAGTAGTAACTGCAAGAAGACAAGTAATATTAAGACTGGGGAAAATATCTAAGTACAGGATATGTTATATACTTCTAAGTATGAGGCAGTGATCAGGATAACTATGTTGTAAAGCTATGTACCAAGGATATAATTTGTAAGTACTTACACAGGCAAAGACATAAGTCGGAGCGGATATCAATATGTATGCGTCGGATCAGCGATAGAGCGGTAAGAAGAATTACTGGTGATCCGGAAGTAAGGGTCTATGTACCGAAGGGGAAAGTATATATCTAAAAGGGGAAAGAGGTTCCAGTTGAATGGAGACATTATGGAAGGGGACTGGTCGGGTGGTCAAGCAGAAGCGTAGAAGCGGAATGCAGACTGTGATTGGACAGAGCGGAGGATGGATGGAGCGGAGGTGGTCGGAGAGCGGAGTGGATATTAATATTGGAGTGGTCGGATCAGGTATATGACAGATATATGATAAACTGCTCCCCCAGCCCACCTGTCTATATAATATACTACTACCTCGGCCCACCCGTCTATATAATAATACCACTACATTGGCCCACCTGTCTATATGATATATAATAAACTGCTCCTTTGGCCCACCTGTCTAGATAATAAGGTCACTACATCAGCCCACCCGTCTATATAATATACATGTCCATCCTACTCTACATATTGGATGACTTCCCATAGACAAAATAGTGCGGACTATCATATACCGGACTTTGAAAAACAATTTCCAAATTACCCAATAAGATATTCTATATGAAAAACCAAACCATAGGTCAATGGAATATCATGGATGATATCATATATCAGTATCAAGTGCTGCAAAACAAGATAGAGATGGAAGCAATTGATGAAGAAGAATCTGCACTCCTTGTTGCAGCTACTGTACTGGTGGGAACCGAGCTGACTCGACAAGAACGCATTGACAGACGTCAACCACAACAACAATACCTTTTCCATGCACAGCTCCTTCCAAATCCACAGATGAGTACCCTGTGGCAAGCTTTATTTGCAAGCCAGAATGATCGAGCCTTCATTACAACCATGGGCTTTGACATGGAAACATTCGCCTTCATACTAGCATCTGGCTTTGCAAAACATTGGTATCATACACCCATTCCTCGTGACGACATCAGTCAGTATGCCAATCCTCATGTCAAACATCGATCTCTTGATGCTGGAGGTGCCCTCGGCCTCATATTGTACTACCTAAACTCCACAATGCATCAAATTAGTCTGCAACAGATTTTCTCACTCATCCCGACAACACTTTCATGGTACCTTTCATTTGGCCTGTGCATACTCCTCCTCACTCTGTGCAACATGGCTAATGCCAAGATCTGTTGGTTGCATGGAGACGAGTTTGAGGAATGCAGCGCTCTTGTGGTGGTGCGTCATGCGTGACTTCAAGGGGCCTTTGGTAGCATAGATGGCTTGAAACTTCCTGTGCAAACATCAGACGACATTGATATCGAAAATGCCATGTTCAATGGCTGGTTGTCAGAGCATTTTATCAGTTTGGTTCTTGCATTTTCATCACAAGGTAAGCCTCGTTTATCTTTAAACAAACTTCTACTAATGACATGTATCTCAGGCATAATCATAGCAGCAAGGACAAATGCACCAGGGAGCTGGCACGACTCTCGCATTGCGAAGGAAATTTATGCCACCCTTCGAGATCACACTCCTGCAGGCTACTATATTGTGGCTGACACTGCCTTCCCCCATGGAAGCAACGACATTGATGGCCGCATCTGTGCACCTCTCAAACAGGGTCAAACTGTATGAGGCTCAGCAGCGGACATAGAGGAATGCATGGCATTCAATGATGAATTACTTTCATACCGACAGATGGCTGAATGGGGTATGTGAGGCCTCCAAGGTGTTACATGAAACCTCTCGGATGAGATCTGGCGGCGCTAAACCCGCAAGGGGTGTTCAAAGTGTGGCCTTTGGCGCTAGCCCAGCAAGGAGCTTGCCTGAGCTAAGTCTAAGTAAGGGTTGAGGCCCTTACTTGTGTAGAGTCAATTGGAGCTTCTTGAGGATACGATCCAAGAGATGGAGTTCAACTCAAGAGTATCATCTCAAGAGAAGATGGTTCTGTGTACAGAGGGAGTTCTCTTAGACAAGAGAAGTTCAGACCCAATGACAAGTATCAGATGAGAACCGAGTAGATTCAAGTTAGAGAATCTGTCTACAGTACAAGTGAGATATATATACATAAGGGTGATATACCGGTGGAGCGGTAAGGGTACAGGGTAAGCAGAGGCAATACCGAGTCAGTGGTAAGGGTCAAGGGTTGTGTGAGTCATAAGTAAAAAGGGGTAAGAAGTACTGGTTGAACAGTAAGGGTAAAGGGCATGGGGAATCCCCATCAATAAGGGAACCGAAACAGTGGATAGGGCATAGGGTTCGGGAGACGCCATGGCTTCTGTGATCTAGGGGAAGAAGCAAGAGCTTCTTGCATTTCAGAACAATGGGATCAAGAAAAGAGATGAAAATAGAATAGTTGTAACCATGGTCCAGGTCTAGACAAGTCTGAAGAATGAAATGATGTGTAACGCTCATGTTACTGTAACACAAGGCACATTTGGCTGTCTCTGTGTTCCACTTGATATATTGGACAAAGAGGCCCGGGGTGACCTTATTGAAACATGTGTGCATCTGCACAATCTGCGTGCAAAGAGGGTGGGCATCAACCAAATACGTACTGTGTATATGAATCATTGGCAGGCCACTGACAAAGTCATTGAGGTTTGGCGTGATTTTGAAAACATGCTATTCTCAGAGCAAAGGCAGAAGGACCGGGTCACTAGATTTCATGTAACATTAGAGTACCAGTGAATACTAACTACTGGCTTTGGAGAATGGAACAAAACAGGATGACTTGTGGGGATGCATGAACAAATTATGATGTGCAAAGGACTTGTAAAACTGTATTGAAGGAAACATGAAAACTTGAAGACTTGTATAGTCAAGTCAATTAAAAACTGAGAGAACATGAGGGATAGAATAAAAGTTAGTAGAATAAAAGAATGCATGATGAGGGGGCATCATCTAAATAGTTATTTAGCTTCCCTTCCGACAAATGATGGCCCTCCAACGTCTTCTTCAGCAGATGAGTCATGATCATATGGCAGAAATTCTTCATCTGTTAACCACCTGATCAACTGGCCTCCATCTGGGGAATGCTCATGCATCATGGAATTCCTTTTGGGAGGCGGGGAATGCATCTTCCTATGGCGCCGACCACCCAATCCCAATGTCTGAGACTGCAACATCTTGACATGCAGATCTGCCATGTCACAGGCACATTGAGAGTCGTACAGCTTGCTTCGCAAATCAAACGCTTGTGCATGAAGTGTGTCAATTCTGGCCTGTGCATCTCGCAGCTGCTAGGCCTGTGCCATCAGCTGAGTATTAGCAAGACTCCAATCTGCTTGTTCTTCGTCACGAGCTCGCTGTGTAGCAGGATCGAATGCCCCCGACAGACGAGTTAGCAACTCCACAGCAGCACCATGTGCATTGTGTCGCAGAGCTGGAGCTTCAGTATGTGTGGCCTTCGTAACAGCCACATGTTGTGGCTCATCTAGAGCCGAAGAGACAGAGCAAGTATTGTCATCATCACAGTTGTCATCAAACTCCATGTCGTTGAGATCACGTGTACCTGCACGTTCGTTGATGAGTGCATCAATTTGATGTGCACGGGTGACATCAGGAGGGCAAACACCATCTCCAGTGGGCTTGGTAGTCTTGATGAGCTGTGAAGAGCACAGTGAGAGGAGATTGAACAAGTAGAGGCTGGGATCTTACCTGTTTAAATTTCGTTTTGAGGGAACTGACTTTTCGGTCTGGACGTCCCCATTTTGTTGCCCACTCTGAGAACTTGGCATGTATGGCCTGCCAGCCTCGCTGGCCTAGTGGCAGTTCCTTTTCGACAAAGCCGAGAAGTGCCTTGGTGTCAGCAGTAGTATAATTGTTAGAGCCTGATGGGCGCCCGCACTTGACTCTGATGTCACTATCATCATCGGCCATGATTTCACGGGCACACTTGGTGGGTCGCACTCCCATTTTTCCTTGCCCTTGGCTTTGGTGGTGCGACGAGCCCCAGCTGTTTTTGAGGCAGCGGCATAGCCATGTGCCTCAGCAATGACCACTGGGTCAGTTAAGTCCAGATCAGCATCATTGGGAAGCGGACGGAGGACCGGATCAATGGTGTTATGGTTGAATTTATGCTGAGTGAGTTGTGAACCGCTTGCGACAGGGGAAGGTGAAGGGGGGTGCTGATGCTGGGTAGAGAATTTGGCTGGGGTGTTAAGGGCATACTGGGGCCATTGCACATTCAGTTAAACACATTGCTACATAAGTAGAACATACCTGATAACCCTGAGGGCAAGTTCCATCAGTCCTTGGAGTGAGTGACACAGTACCATTCAGCCCAGTGTGAACAAAAGGATCAGGCTGTGAGACGTGCAATGGATGTGCAACTGGCTGTGCGATCCCAGGGTGTGGTTGCCACATCCCAGTTCGGTCGTGACTGTATGCATTGCCAGCGCTATCATAGTGCAATTCAATAGTCATGAGTATAGAACTTCAATGAAGTGTAGTATCAGAGAGAGAAAGGACCCAGATCAACGAATGCTCACCTTGTGCTCCTCAAAAGGGTCTCCTTATATGCCAGGCGTCCGACGGCCATTGGTCACCATCATTGTGGACTTTCATGCCAAGCTACTGCAATGCAAAGGGCCCTGACATGGTTTCTGTCCAACGAGATGGTGTGTTAAGGTCGTGCTCAAGGGAGAGGTTACTCAAAGGGCTTTGGCTTCAGCTCGTGCACTGCGCCCCTTACCCGAGTACATGCCCTTTAATTTCCGGGGGACAGAGGGGAAGTCCAACGGAAGTCTGGGGAGTTCCGGAGGACTTAGTGTCAGTGGAGTTCGGCAGAACTCCGGAAGGTTTATGCAGGGATGGAGTAAGGCTACTATGGAAGTCTGGAGTAGAAACTGAACAGAGGTTAGACTACCCTAAGGTAGAGCTGGAGAAGTAGTCCTAAGGTTTAACCCCTAAGACTCGGAGGTGGACAAGAGATGAGACTCAAGTCCGGAGATTGCAGGGATGAGCAGAACTAAGATGATATTCGAACTGAGGAGTTCTGGAGTATTACAGGGGTTTATATACTGTAGGTATCATGTAAGTAAATCAGTCAGCAAAGGTAAGAGCTATGTACGAAGCATGTGGAAAGTCTATTACTAAGTGTAACGGATCAAAGCAGTGAAGTCGGAAATGAAGTAAGAATGGACGGATCAATAAGCATAGTGGAAAGGACATAACTGGTGACCGGAGCAATAGCTAATCTAAAAGGAGTTAGGGGTGAGTATGGAGATGAAGGCAGAGCGCCAGGCAGAATAGCAGGATGGAGAACCGGACTTTAATGGGGTAGATCCGGAATTCCAGATCTGGAGGTACAGGATATGACATGGTGCAAACACAGAAGGTAGGGTTGGAGAATGAAAATTTCTTGAGGGGACTTTCACATTGGACACCAGTTGTCTATCATAACATTAACATTGAAACATAAGGAGGCACTGCTGTCCCTGTGGCGAGCGCTAGTACTAGTGTCAGGCTCAGAGATTCAGCTCATCACAAAGTGTCCAAACCAGTTCCTATAGAGACAAGGTAAGTATGTGAAAGTATACAAGGGATCCGCGAAGTGCAGGAGCAGTAGTATCAAACAGTGCTGGACGACTGAGCCTGCGCAGATACCGCGGTAAGATTATGTCAGCGGATATCACTGGTGTGAGTGGTCCTAAAAAGGCAAAGTGTGGGTTTATTCTCATTAGAATAGTCTGTAGGGGGTACCCCCCCCCCCCCTTACAGATTTAAAGTTTATTGGGGGGGGCAAACCCTTGTTGAATTTCAAATGGTGACAAAATGACACCCAGCATCGCAGCACACCTTCCTAAAGCATGAAATTATATTCTATCCTGCATTATTTTTGTGTACGGGAAGTCATCCATTACCTGGATGGGCCCACCCGTATTCATCGGTAATAATATCCCTCCTGGCCCATCCGTTAACATTGAGGATATCTTCATCATCAGCCCATGGTCTGCTGGCCCGTGTTATACAGGATATTATGCATGTCAGTTGCCTCATATAATACAGAGTTTGTCACTGAAGGGGCTCTGTGTCCTGGGACTTGAGGTATGCGATGATGATTGCAATAGCTGCTGAGCTAATGAAGCTTCAATAGGAGTCAGCAACATGCTGGACAGCCTATAGTACCAGGTTGAAGTTAGTATTGCCATTGACACATATGAACACACTTACTATGATATACACAGTACTCATGCTCATGACTGTGCACAAGATACTGGGAAAAATTGCATCCCAGATCACCTGCAATTTCTGGCAGGCTAACTTCGGGGAAACCTCCCAGGGATTAGCCAGAGTTGCAACATATTGCATGTAAGTAGAAACAAAGACATGGCGCCACAGCCTGTGTTCAACACCATCTGGGAGATCATTGTTGCCAGGTTTCTTTGTGTGCTTGGCTTGATGAGCTGGGGGCTTGCCAGGCGAATCCTTGATGAGAGCCTGCACAATATAATGTGGTTGTATTAGTATTAGGTCGATAACTGACTTGAATGTTAAAAAAATAAGACAACACTTACTGAACTTGAAACTCGTTTTTTTCCCTTTGGGAGGGCTAGCAACTGTGGCCTCTCATTCAAGACCTTGGGTCTCATCTTTATCTGAGAGTCCTCCATCGAGGAGTTGGAGAGTATCTCCCTCTTTTGGTTCCCACGTGATGGGGACAGTGTGAGAAATCAACACATTTTCTGTCAGAACCAAGTTAGTGAATGAGCGAGTGCTGGCATTGGTCAGGGGGGGAAGGCAGCATGAACTTGTGCTATTTTTGAATATGCTGGGCTGGCTGGTGGTGGCCTTAGTGCTGGGCTTTGCATTTTTCAGGATGCTTGCTGCCCAATTGTTAATGCCAGCGGAAAAGTCCTTGCCATTGGGAGTCGAGTCACTGAGGAAAAGTAATATAAAGTTGTTTCATCAAGAGTGAGCTTAAGCATGATAAAGGGTAAGAAGAAAAGTGCTTACCTTTTTGAACTCGGCAGAATCTGTTTCTCATAAGAACACACCTCACAGTTGATCTTCTTATCTGCATCTGTGTTAGGTACTGTGCCAACTCAGGAAGCAGAGGGGTCGGGCTTGGCTTCAGCTCTTGTGCTGTGCCCTTAACCAAGTACGTGCCCCGAATTTGGAGTGGGTCCGACATTATCCGACGGTAGGACGAATGGTCTGCTTTGGTCCGCTTTGAGGGTCAGGGAGTAAGAGCTACCAGTGGTGGGCCGACTAGGAGCGGAGCAGAGAAGGCGGGGAGTGATGCGGAGAGTGGATAGGAGCAGGGGAATGTTGGTAGGGGTGGGAAAGGCGGAGGATAATGCAGAGGGGCAAAGGAGGATATTTGATAGGGGTGGAGTAATAAGGGAAGGACTTAGAGCACGGCTCTAAGTTGGAGTGGAGGGTCGGAGGGTTGGAGGTGACAACAAGTTGAGACTTGTGTCCAGAGGAGGCAAGGTCCTACTGAGAATTCTCACAAGAGGTAACTGCGAGAAAACAAGTAATATTAAGACTAAGGAAAATATCTAAGTACATGATATGTTATATACTACTATGTATGAGGCAGTGACCAGGATAACTATGTTGTAAAGCTATGTACCAAGGATATAATTTGTAAGTTCTTTACACAGGCGAAGACATAAGTCAGAGCGGATATCAATATGTACGCGTCGGATCAGTGATTGGGCGGTAATAGGAATTACCGGTGATCCGGAAGTAAGGGTCTATGTACCGAAGGGGAAAGTATATATCTAAAAGGGGAAAGAGATCCAGTTGAATGGAGAGGTTATGGAAGGGGACCGGTTGAGTGGTTGAGCAGAAGTGTAGGGCGGAATGTGGGCTTGTGATTGGATGGAGCGGAGGATGGATGGAGCAGAGGATGGATGGAGCAGAGGGGGTCGGAATGCAGAGCGGACATCAATATTGGAGCGGTCGGATCAGGTATATGACAATCTGCCAGATCTACATTTGCCTTCCCCTTCCCCTTCCCCCTTGCGAGGAATTGGCCTTGGCCTTGGTACTGAAGGTGCAACTCATCCATCCCTCATCTTGGCATCTGAAGGAGATGTGTCCTCAACAGCGGGAGGCGCCACAACAGCCTTCCTCTTGCTTGGGATTGGCTTTGGCTTCGATGGCACAGCCTGTGGTGTAGCATTGGTCACCACATCCTGGTCCACCTGCTTCTTCTCATATTTAGCAATGTGTTTGATGCTAGCTCTCTTGGTGTGTTCTTTTTCTTCTTTACTTAAATTGTATTTGCATGTTCGTTGGAACACCATGTGGCTGGAAGTTATTCATGGGCACACCTTGCATCAACCATGAACACATTGTGTTATGTGACTGGAAGTTATTCATGGGTGCACCTTGCATCAACCCTTAATGCATCATGTTATGTGGCTGGAAGTTATTCATGGGTGCACCTCACATCAACCCTGGGCAGATCATGTTACCATTGGCTACTTGTATGTACCTGCATGCATGATGTACTCCTGCGCCTTTACCAGGCCTTGTATAAAGTCAACTCGAATTTACACCTCCAAAGCCAGACTCATGGGCCCCATTCGAGTCTACAATACCATCAGCACTATCTTATGATGTGGGCCAATGGCAACCTTCATGTGCACAATATTGGCCACCCTCAACCTATGCTACCATGCCTAGTGATGGGCTGTATCTGCCATTTTTACAACAGGTTGGGGCGCACCACTCATATGCGATCCCAGCATCCATCTGAAGAATCCGAAGTCCCACCATCACACCATTCCTCCTCAAGTTCACAGCATTCCCAGTCATCCCGACCTGGCACCGGACATGCTGCAACAAGCTCAGCATGTGTGCATTCACACAGCCCAACTCAGACTAGCGTAGGCTATGAACAACTTGAAGCACCTGGGAGTTGTGACAATAAAATGGAGTTTGACTTGCCAGAGTCGGACGGACGTGGGTATGGCTTTCATGATGATGCTGCCAATGAGGCAGATATGGCTGGCTCAGATCAACGTCCTTCAAGTGGCACTAGTTCCATTGGCCAGGCAAGTCGAGATGGTAGTGTTCCTCTTCAAGTTCCTGGTGTTAGCAGAACATGTTATGGTTAAGCCTGGCTTAACCAACAGTGCACTTGATGGGGTTGATCCCATGTCCACTTCATGGAGCACTGAGACGGTGGAAGACTGAATGAAGGCTGTTCATCCAGAATGACTTGAATCTAGCATCAGACCAGATACTAGAGTTGTATATCACAAGTGAAGATCAAGTTAGAGAATACATGGTTCTAACTATTGGATATATATAGGTATCGTCCTATGAGTTCAGGGTAGGTTTGGGTAGCCAGAAAGCATCCCAACTAGGTAAGTGTCTATGTGAGTCATAAGAACTCACACATAAGAGTCACCGGTCAAATGGTAAGGGTCCAGGGTATAGTACCGGCACAGCGGTAGGTGTTCAGATCAGATAACGCTATCTGTCATGATAAGCGATAAGGCGATAAGTGATAGTCATTACTGGTGTATCGGTAGAGGCAATAAGGGAGAAGCATGCGGCTTCTAGACAAGAGCGGTACAACGCCAACATTGCAGGTAAGTGTTACTTCCTATCTACACTGTCTTTATATTCACACTGGGTCATAGGACTGAGCACCGAATCTCAAATGCTACTTGCAGACATGCAACATGAAGCTGTAGACAGCACGAGCGCAGGCACAGATGATGTTATGGGCACCATGGACAACGACTTTCAATGGGAATCGGTCCCCCATGACCTCAGAGATAACGACACATTTATGCTCGCTGTGTGAGACATTGTCGGTAGCCAGTAGGTGCTTTTTTCATTTGTGCAGCACTTATTCACAACTTCTGCAGGTGGCGTGTATACAAAGATAGCCATGGATGGCGGCAACGCCTCGTCCACCTTCACGCAAATTGGGCACCGATCATCAGCACACTCACTTCCGGGTACCTCAAGTGGAAGTATTCACCATCTTCCCCTTCAAGTGAACCTAGTCCTTATGATTTCTTGATTGATGTTATCAACATTTACACGCTTGACACTAGTGCTTATATTCACAGTGCATCCACCATTGAAACCCCTGCAGAAGCACTGGTCTTGAGCAGTTATCTGGGTGCTACTCCCCATTCTCCAACCATCGCCATTTCTTTGTCAAAACTTGAGCTTTACAGGCATCTGCGCCTGCGTAAACCTTCACTCAGTGTTGAGGCGTTCACCAAGGTACTTTGTGACCTGTATCATGTATGTATGTTTTACATTCTCCTTAGCGTTGTACTTGATATTGAGCTTAGTGGCCTTATCACCGGAGATATTGTACTGCGCTTGCTGATGCTTTCGACGTCTATCTCACAATCCACCACAACATTGATGTTCAAGTATTGAAGACCCTTGGACGTGATTCCGAAAGCTGGCGTGTGCTTAATGCATGTCCACCATGCACATATGAGGTATGTAATCAACGACACCATTACAAATATTAATATTCTAACGTAAATTCTTAGCTGAGGGATGAGCCAGAACTTGTCTTCCGACGAATGATAGTATTTGATGGGAATAACTTGCTGTCCCGTCTGGTGCCACTGGGAGGTTGTCAAGTCGGCGATACACACATATTCAACAGTGACTACTACCCCGAGCCTGACTACATCAACGCGCATGCATCACAATCCAACACACTGTCATCGGATGACGAGAACATCAACCCTACTTCTCAAATGCATGCTGGGCAGGACCCTGAACTTATGAACACGTCACCAGCTACGTCAGCATGCACGGACAACTGGAAAGCTGCTGCAGTGGATGCGAAGAAGAAGTCATGGGGAATATTCAAAGAGACGGGAATCTTCGCAAGCGCTTGCTGTCATGGTCTTGTACTTTGGATTGCTGATATGGTTCGCAGTGGGGAGCTGTATGTTGATGAATCTACCTGTTGTCTAAATACTCATGATCTGTGGATTCAGTTTCAAGTACCCACTTGCCATTGTTGGTAAAGCTCTTGAGACTCTCGGATCACATCTTTTGGTTGGATATGACGTGGGCTGCAAGCTTGCGATTACCATTGCCTCTAGCTCGCTAGCGCAGAAGTTTGATGATGCTGAATATTGTATGTGTGTTGACGCATTTTATGGGTACACCCACAGTTATGTGTGCCGAGACAAGAACCACCCAAATGTCATCAAGGGCATGGGAATCAAAGATCTTGCTACGATGGAGCACATTTTTAGCTCATCCAATCAACTTGGCCCTGTCACTCATTATGCCTTGGCATACAACCATTGTGTCTCCATAGACTCCTTTTTCAAACAGTGGGATGAAGACAAGTATCTCAACCTCAGTAATATGCTCTACAAGAACTATCTTCAAGTGTGTCAGATCATTGAAGAGCAGGGAACTGCTATCCGAGAAGCCAAGATTTTGCTCAGCATTTCAGATGACGATCTCAAGATGTGGTCTACAGAACAATCACAGTACCTCGCAACATCAGGTCAGGAGGCAGAGTGGGATGTTCATGCTGTTGTGTATGTTGAGCTGCTTCAGAAACTCAGGGAAGCAAGGTATGTATCACGTTATCCTAATCTTTTGTAATCTTATGACATGTTCAGAGCAACCTCAGAAACCGCTTCTGCAATGTTCCTGAACGCCACACCAATGAATTACAAGTTCATTATACCCACCAGCACTTCCTCCTCCTATTCTACGAACCTCTCCCAGACTCGAAGGCTGGAGACACGACACCGACAAGCTTCACAATGATATGACTCGATACTACAAGATGTTGTTGCACTTGAATTGAAGATGGGTGTAACCCAATGATGGGAACCAACTGATTGCGAGTACCTAGAGACCCTGAAGTATATGTCACAGCATGAATATCATCGTGCGCTTGACAATCTTCAACAGCTTGTAGTACTTCGGTTGTTCGAACTTCATAAACTCAATATTTCTCAAACAGGTATGAATTTCAATCTTCATGTATGACTTTACATACTCATTGTCATCGTTCCGAAGGTTATCGGATGTGCACTCATATCGCGAAGTCCTTGCAAACTCGTTGCAAGGCCATCCAAAATGCTGTCAAGTCCTATAATGCAGCTGCCCTTGCCCTTGAGCCACCAGTGCCTATGCTGGACTGGTCCAAAGTGTCGCACTATAATTTTCTTGAAGAGTTTGTTCTCTTGCGTGAGACATGCCAAGACATTCACAGCAGACGCTGGGCTGAACCGGCGGTGCATGAAGTTATGAAACAGAGCCTTCACATTGAGCGTGCACATAAAGAGATTCAGCATTGCCATGTGGAAAGTTGATGACTGCACACTGCTATCGTTGATGAGGAAGCACACTTCACCTGGGTCATTTTGGAGGCCAACAATGCTAGCAATCCAATATGTGGGGCACTTGAAGAATTTTGTCAATGCCGGCGGCACATCAATGCTCACGTACTCGCTCATTTACAGGACTTATATTCACTTGCCAGCTTCACTGGCTCCACAACACTGGGTATCAGGAAGAACGCTCCAGACGATGTCCAAGTCACTGTGGACTTGCAGGCATTGGTGAATTCAGAGCATCAGAGCGCTGAAGATGATGAGAATGATGATTGCGCAGGACTCAAGGAGGATGATGCTATTGTTGGTGAAGTCGGTGGTCTACTCAACTACATATCTGAATTACCACAGCAATTTGAATGCTTCATACTTTCTTTGCACAATGCATAATGATTAATGGAGTCACGATAATATTATGACGTTGAAAACAACAAACAGTGTGACTTGAGTTCATTATATATATACTCCAGGATCATCCTACAGAGCAAGAGAAATATGTAAGACTCGAGGGAACACACCAGACAGTAGATGTAGTGTATTTGATTCAATAATTCAGTCTGCGGTGCACTTCGGATTCAGTAATTATTGTTGTATGTAGTCGTATGCCCGATCTCCAACCGTTGCCACCAATCATCACTTAATCAGTTGCGATCATTGCAACTACTACACTACTCTCTTTCACTCAACTATGTCTTTGTCAATGGCGCTAGTAGCTGTCCTTGGTGGCCCATCCCCTGGTATAAAGGAATCCTGGTGAGTTCCTGTTAAATCAATCATTCTCTGATCATTCTCTGAATCTCATTGATTGGTTCGAAAGGCCATTCATCGCATCCAGACACAACACATCTCCCTTTCCGCTAGCTATTCAGTGCCACTCACAGGATCAAGCAGAGAAAATCTTGAGACTGCAGAACTCTACCATCAAGTTCATCGAGAGGAATTCACCCAGTGCTATCTTCACAACCTTGGCTACATTGAAGGGCATTGCAGGCATTTTTCCCAATCATGAGGGGTTTTACAGTGTTGTGTATGGACAGAAAGTCAGTATATTTCTGGATAGGTATGTAATATCACAACTATGATACTCATGCACTGCTGCACCATACTCATGCTCTGAATGTTACAGGTCAATGGCTATTGCACAGGTCAACGGCCTTGAAATCAGGAAGTTCCATAAATTCAACACGCTAATTGAAGCTCTCTGCTTCATGATATTCAAGGGGATGGACAATCCTGCCAGTGATGACAATGAATCTCAGCCGACTGCAGCTTATTTGACTCGCCACACTGAGGCTTTTGTGATGATGTGCTGACCATCCACATCTCAAAGGCAGCACAGGGTACCTCAATCTACGGGTATGTTATTTTTCATTCCACTGACTCGCTCTGATTGTTTCACAAGGGTTACAACAACTTTCAACTCAATTTGAGCAGCTTCAAGTGCAATCCGCCTCTCAGTCTATTGACAGCTCATTGCAGCCCATCATCCGCCACTATAACAGGTCGCTTTCTGGCATCACAGGGATGGTTTTCATTGGAGAATCCGATATTGTCGACTTAGACTCACCTCCCACTGGTGCCCTTGGTCCTCCAGCCGAAAAATATCTCTTTGCACATGGCTACCAAGCTTCAGCTATCTGGAGCATCATTCATGCTTTTAGGGAAGAATATTCTATTCAAGATTTTACTAACTACATCTGCGCTAGAGGAATGCCTCTGTTGGAGGCTGAATATCTTTTTGAGTTGATTTCAGGATGTGACATCTATCTGGATGACGGCGGCATCATCTAGATGAGATTACCAATGTTTTATCGTGGCTTTAACATCATTTACAATGCCTATAGTACTCTAACAAGTTTTGTTTGCTTGCATTCCCACGCTCATCTGTGTTGTCCTCCTGCTCGTGCTGTTGTGATTTTCAATAATGCCAGACATTGCTCAACACCAGCATTACATCAAGGTCATCAAGTCTAGTTCACGGACACCGTGGCACCATCACATCAAATGCAAAGCGCATCTCTGCACACAAGCTGAGAAGAAGGCGCTCGCTGAGAAATGCAGGGCTCATAAATGCGCATATAAGGATGCCCTTGCGGATTCTCAGGATATGGTCATGCAAGAGGCTGTCAAATTACATGAAGAATTTCCTCACAGGACAGTTGAATATCAATTCGAAGCAATTTTACAACAGTTGCACACCAAGCAGAAGAGCCGAAAAGCAACCAATTGGAATGCATTTCTTCGTTCTGAGGTCAAGGCGATGAACGCAGGTCAGTCATGTTTTAAAACACATCGCTCAAATTTTCTGACATGTTTTATACAGCGCGAGCACCCAATGAACCTCGTGTCAAGGCTACCCAGGCTGGGCATGATATTGCTGCAAAATGGAATGCTATGTCACAGCAAGAGAAAGGCCTCATGGAAGACTTAGAAGATCATCACAACAATAAGGCTTTAGCAAGTCACAATGTCCCCATCAATGCCTTCCACGATATTTGCACTACATTGGATTCCGTAACACAAACGGTATGTAGAAGCGGCAATTTTTGACATGCACTCATATTGTATACAGCTCACTACTCTCTCTGCCAGGACTGGGTGTCATACTGCCCTCATCACTGTTCAAGGTGACCTGGACCATTATAACCGCCCTTATGTCTACCTTTCGGATGATCATGTTGGGGACTTCTTCCAGCTTGCTCTCAAATAGACACCCTCCAACTTCACAACACTTCTCGAAGGTTACTGTACATCTGGCATCACCGGTATGAATTTATTTATTTATTAACCTCATGTTTTGATTCACGGCTCTATAGGTGTTATTTCTAACTACAAGCAGAGTTTCCTTCAACTCAAGAGCAAGACATCAGTGCTTATCCTGGAAAAGCTCCATGAGGTGGCTCAGGTACCTGTCTCCAGGATGTACTATGTCAACTTCAACAAGAACATTACCGCGCAACATGGAGTGGTTCTTGAAAACTGGCCACCAAAAAAATTCACAAGTCCTGGGGACATCGGCTCAATGGTAGAGGTCAAGACTGTGTACAATGCATTTATGACAGGCACGACAAAATTTCGCAAGTTTACAGCTGCCAAGTGGCAAGATTGGGAAGAGACCAGATTCAACATAACCTTGGAGTGCAGTGCAGAAGATGATACAGACGAAGGCGTGAATGCACCAGCAGATGAGGGCAGGAATGCACTGGTAGATGAAGGTGGGATTAACAGTATGTGTTTTATCCTCGTGTCATGACATTGGGTGATGCTGACAATGACATTTTCTAGTGAACATTGATCCATTCCTCTTGTCTATCTCACAGCCAATGAACACTGAGTCCCAGTCTGTACCTACAACAAGAGAGTCTGCGCCTATCCGAAGGAAATGAGGCCATGAGCAAGTAGAAGGTGGTTTTGGGCATGTCATTTCGGGTATTTCGGGCATGGGAGGGGATGAGGTATCTGTCACTAAGAAATCCCACAAGACACGCTTTGATAAAGGGAAAAAGCGAGGACCGAAACAGCATGCTAATCAGTCCGGACAGGCTGCTTCAAGTTGAAAATCCTGGTATTACATTTCCTAGTAGTAATAACACTGCAGCAATACATTTAATATGAGTCTTGCATCGAGGACATTAGATAGAAGGAACACGATGGCCTCAGCACTCAAGCTTGAGAGTCTGCTGAGAAACAGATGTATTTAACACACCCAATGCAAAACTATGCAAGTACAAACTGATGAGCATCTAATAGTTCTATCATAACACATGTAAGGCTTACTCAAATCTTGTGCAATCCTTAGTGCCCATAACATCATCTACGCCTGCGCTTGTGCTGTGACCTGTCTACAGCTTCACATTGCATGTCTGCAAGTAGTGTTTGAGATTCGGTACTCAGCCCTATAACCCAGTGTGAATATATAGACAGTGTAGATAGGAAGTAACACTTACCTGCAATATTGTCATTGTACCGCTGTGGGTACAACAAGTGCAGTGGAGAGAAATCGATCTACTACACAGTTGGGTCTTTGCTGCCTGCTGCCTCGCTTGGGAACAAGTGCGTTCGACCCTTAAGGGGATTGCTACTGGGACCCTACAGGATGAAAGATCCGCAAAAGCGGATGAAGCAGATAGGATGCGAAACGTACGGATTCGTTGGATGGAGCGGATGGCACTTGCGGATCGGACAGGATGTGAATCAAAGTTGAAGGAAGTTCATTAAAGGTTAGATGGATAGTGAGTATAAGTCAAAGCGATCTTCTGGTAGGGTGCAGGAAAAGTGGGAGAAAGTTACATGAAGTAAGTATTTTTCAAAACCCTCCATGCTTATAGGGTACAGTATTTTCAAGGAACATAGATATATAGGTAGTGAGTCTAGACCGTGCCATAAGCTATCCGAAAAATACTGGAGTGTGAGAGGATATGTCTGTGTTCAGTCAGTAACAAGAAAATGCGTGTGAGTACGTACCAATGAGGTAGAATGGATGTGGACAGGACGGATGCGGTGGATGCGCGAGCTATAGGAGGAGATCCGAAGGTATCCGCATGTTATCCGAAAAGCGGATGTGTATCGGATGGAATGGATAGGTGTCGGATGGATGTCAGATGGATGCCTGATGCATCAGAAAAGTGGTGGATACGAGCCTAGCGTAGGGATACTCCCTACACCGGAAGTAATGGTCTAAGTACTGAAAAGGAAAGCATATATCTAAAAGGGGAAAGAGGTCCAGTTGAATGGAGATGCTATGGAAGGGGACCAGTTGAGCGGTTGAGCGGAGTGGATGCGAATGATGATCGGGCGGAGCGGATGATGAATGGAGCGGATAGGGTCAGAAAGCAGGGCGGATATCAGTATCGGGGCGGTCGGATCTGGTATATGACAGTTACCTACATGATACCTACAGTATATAAGCTCCTGTAATACTCCGGAACTCCTTAGTTCAAATATCATCTCAGTTCTGCTCATTCCTGCATCTCCAGACTTGAGTCTCACCTCTTGTCCACCTCCGAGTCTTAGGGGTTGAACCTTAGGACTAAATCTCCGGCTCTACCTTAGGGTAGTCTAACCTCTGTTCTTTTTCTACTCTGGACGTGTCCGCAGTAGTGTTAAGGTTGTTCTCAGGGGTAAAGTGGAGTTTGAGGGGCTTGGCTTCAGCTCATATGCTGCACCCCTTACCTGAGTACGTGCCCCTAATTTTGGATTGTAGTCCGACAGGAGTTCTACGAGCCCCAACAGGACGTCGGAGCAGAGGTCCTCTGAAGGAGGACTGATGGACTACTAGATGAGCGTGGGAACATCGGGCAGGGGTTGTTCTGCCCAACAGGAGGGAGGCAGGAGACTACTGTGGTCGGAACCAACAGTGGAAGTGGAGTGGAAGTGTTAAGACCGTGCTCAATGGGGTAAAGTGGAGTCTGAGGGGCTTGGCTTCAGCTCATACGCTGCGCCCCTTACCTGAGTACATGCCCCTAATTTCGGGGTGTAGTCCAACATGAATCTATGGGTTCTGACAGGACATCGGAATGGGGGTCCTCTGAAGGAGGACCGATGGACTACTAGGTGAGTGCAGGAAAGTTGGGTGGGGGTTGTTCCACCCGACAGGAGGGAATGGGAGACTACTGTGGTCAGAACCAACAGTAGAAGCGGAGCGGAAGGAACTGCTTGGGTGAAGTCCGAAGCAGAGCGGAATGGGGGGGACGGATGCAAGAGTGTGGGGTCTAGTTCCGATGCACAGGAAGTCAGGTGAGCAGAAGGACAGAGGAACGGGGGAATGGGGGAGCGGAGGATCAGAGGATGGCCAACCTAGGGAGTCAATACCCTAGGCCGGCTTAACAGGAGTTGACTAGGATCAGGCCCAAGTCAAAGAACAGAAGAGCAGGGCTTAGAAAAGGTAATATTCAGACCGAGTATCTACAGACAAGTGTACATATGTTTATATACTCTAAGTGATGAGCATAGCATAGCAGAAGGCTATGTGCTGAGTATACAGGATTATAATAGGATGACTGAGACATACAAGAATAAGGCTCAGGGAACAGTATGTATGCGACAGATCAGAATCGCTAGGGTATAGGGATTACTGGTGATCCGAAAAGCGGAACTATGATACTAAATGGGGATAGGACCAGTTGAGTGGTTCCTAGTCTAGGAGTGGACTGGTGAGGTGGTCAGACGGACTAATAGTCAGGTGGGGGAATACGAGCAGAACTGAAGGATCCGTGCAGGTCGGAAAAGCGGAGGGAGTAGGAATAGGATCGGGCGGACTGATAGGGCAGAGGAACGGAACCTCAGATAGGGTCAGATGGAAGGGGTATGGGGTCGGAGGACATAGGGGTAGTGTCGGAAGAGTGGAATGGGGTCGGGCAGAGGTAGCAGGGCTAATCCTGCTGAGATGCACTTCGTGCATTGTTGGAGAAGGAGGAATGGAGTGAACAGGGAAACAGGGGGTCGGACCAGGGGTGGGGTTGTTCACAGGTGGTATTGGAGGTGCTCGGATCTGGTATATGACAAGTAGCCTTACTCCATTCCCTCATAGTCTTCTGGAGTTCCACCGAACTCCCCTAGTGTCTGACCTCTGGACTTCCCGGACTTCCATTGGACTTCCCTTCTGCCCCTCGGAAATTAAGGGCATGTACTCGGGTAAGGGGCGCAGCACACGACCTGAAGCCAAAGCCCTTTGAGTAACCTCCCCCTTGAGCATGACCTTAACAAAAGCTATGTACCAAGGATATAATTTGTAAGTACTTACACAGGCGAAGACATAAGTCAGAGCAGATATCAATGTGTATGCGTCAGATCAGTGATCGAGCGGTAAGAGGAATTACCGGTGATCCAGAGGTAAGGGTCTATGTACTGAAGGGGAAAGTATATATCTAAAAGGGGAAAGAGGTTCCAGTTGAATGGAGACATTATAGAAGGGAACCGGTTGGGTGGTCAAGTGCAAGTGTAGGAGCGGAATGCGAACTGTGATTGGAACTGAGTGGAGGGGGTTGGAAAGTGGAGCGGATATTAATATCAGAGCGGTCGGATCAGGTATATGACAAGGACACCGATCAGCATCGTCATAGTATTCCCTTCATCTGCCGACCACGCACAATATGCACCTGATCATTCCTGCTCTATCTGACTCATTGCCGATTGAACCCGCACTCATATATACCCAAGCCGCACGTGGTGTGAGTCAGCCGATCAACATACACTCGCGACATTGGTTGGTTGTGTGCGTATTCTGCCTTTCTAGCTCACAGATCCTTGGACGAACCCCATATCCATCCATCCTTGTTCACTGGTGCATAGTACACTTCTCCTTGGTATATTTGACAATTACAGTACTCTTACCTCCCAAACTCCCCTATTACGTCGCCTTAAGTGGCTCAGACCGACTTACTTCCCAATATCCCCATACATACCACGGGAAGTCAACCGCATGTCCCACACATATCTCTAGCAAACCATGAGGTAGCCTGGACATTCCAAGCGATGGTTATCTCCATTACTCACCTTGTAGCCGATTTGTACTTAAGTAGTGCACGCCTGTTGTTGAAATGCAGTTAATTCTCACTCAGAAGCCGTGTCTTTTGTGTCCTGTTCTTTTCCGATTCTGCTCCTGTGTCTGTCCGCACATTTTCCTTAGTCTTCTGTTTATCATTGACCATCTCGATCGGCCACATTTGCTTGCAACTGCATAGTGGTCGGTAGGAATTATAGTCAATTGGCTTTACAACTAATTGTTCCCTCTGAGCATATATTGGATCGGTCACTCTTTGACTTGTTGTCGCACCCCTCGTATTTATACTGAGGCCCAGGTCAAACTGAACACTACAGGCTCACTACTCGAATCCGCCGCTATTGCGCTGAGGTCATAGTAGTATTTGCTCCTTACACCAGTTGTACACCTTTCCACTTTGCTTACTCATCCATCTGTTTGCACTTCATTTCTGACCTCATTTCCTTGATCTGTTGTTGTCATATACCTGATCTGACCACTCTAATATCGATATCTGCTCCACTTTCCGACCACCTCCGCTCCATCCATCCTCCGCTCCATCCAATCACAGTCCACATTCTGCTTCTACGCTTCCGCCCGACCGCTCAACCGGTCCCCTTCCATAATGTCTCCATTCAACTGGAACCTCTTTCCCCTTTTAGATATATACTTTCCCCTTCGGTACATAGACCCTTACTTCCAGATCACTGGTAATTCCTTTTACCACTCAATCACTGATTCGACGAGTACATATTGATATTTGCTCCAACTTATGTCTTCACCTGTGTAAGTACTTACAAATTATATCCTTGGTACATAGCTTTACAACATAGTTATCCTGATCACTGCCTCATACATAGAAGTATATAACATATCATGTACTTAGATATTTTCCTGAGTCTTAATATTACTTGTCTTCTTGCAGTTACTACTTGTGTGAATTCTCAGTAGGACCTTGCCTCCTCTGGACACAAGTCTCAACTTGTTGTCACCTCCGACCCTCCGCTCCGACTTAGAGCCATGCTCTAAGTCTCCCCCTTATTTCTCTGCCCCTTTCAATATTCCCCTCTGACCCTTTTCCATCCTCTGCATTATCCTCTGCCTTCCCCGCTCCTACCAAACATTCCCCCTGCTCCTATCCACCCTCCACATCACTCCCCGCCTTCTCCGCTCCGCTCCTAGTCGACCCACCGCTAGTAGCTCTTACCTCTCGATCCTCAAGGCGAACCTAAGCAGTCCACTCATCCTATTGTTGGACAATGTCGGACCCACTCCAAATTCAGGGCACATACTCAGCTAAGGGCGCAGCGCAAGAGCTGAAGCCAAGCCCCGACCCCTCTGCTTCCTGAGCCAACACAGTACCTAACAGTTGTACACTTACTAATAGACCCTCCATATGCTTCAGACATAGCTTTTACTGTGCTGACTGATTACTTACATGATACCTACAGGATATAAACTCCTGTAAAACTCCAGAACTCCTCAGTTCGAATATCATCTTAGTTCTGCTCATTCCTGCTTCTCTGGACTTGAGTCTGATCTCTCGTCCACCTCCGAGTCTGATCTCTCGTCCACCTCCGAGTCTTAGGGTTAAACCTTAGGACTATATCTCCAGCTCTACCTTAAGGTAGTCTAACTCTGTTCCGCTTCTACTCCAGACTTGTCCGCAGTAGCCTTACTTTATCTTTTCCTAGCCTTCCGGAGTTCCACCAAACTCCCCCTATGTCTGACCTCCGGACTTCCCTGGACTTCCATTGGACTTCCCCCCTGCCTCTCGGAAATTAAGGGCATGTACTTTGGTAAGGGGCACAGCACACGAGCTGAACCCGAAGCCCTTTGAGTAACCTATCCTTGAGCACGACCTTAACAGACATGCTTTTTCTGGTTTTTCTGGTTTTTTTTTAAGTGAATTAAGTGTGCAAAAAGCAAACATTCAGAGATTGAGTGGGCTTAATAAAGTCACTCACACTTTTTCACTCAAATGACTTAATGCTCCTTTTCACATAATTAAGTGACAAATTAAGTGAGAAAAGCAACTGGTCATTTTACTGATGCTACAGCACGATAGCTTGGTGTTGCACATCAGCACACTGTTGGTGATGGCAGAAACTGCCATTGGAACCTATCTATCCAAAGTCAGATACATTTTGAAGAAACAGATCAGCTTGCTACAGCACAATAGCTCAGTGTCACACATCAGCACACTTTTGGTGATGGGAGAAACTGCCATGGGAACCTACCTATCCAAAGCCAGACACATTTTGCAGAAACCCAAAAGTGTGTTAGTAGATCACACCTTGCTGCCATAGGTCCATCAGTATCATAGCTTTGGTAGATCCTACATCAGTAATTGTGATAATCATTTTTTATATCGTGCATTAGGTAAAGTTAGCTAAAACTCTGCCATTCTTTAGTCAAATGCCTGATGTAGTTGACCCAGCTTCGAGTTGTAAGTCCTTTTGTTTCTGTTTTTCTTATTATCTACTAACAGCTAGTGATGTGCATGGCCCAGCTTCAAGCTGTGGGCCAGGCCAAGCCAGGCCAGGCCAAAGTCACAGCCTGGTGATGGCTTTGGCCTAGCCTGAGATTATGAAAAGCCAAAGCCACTGGCTCAGGCCATGGCTTATGTCATATAACTGTGCCTGCAGCGCCCCAAGCCAGCCACTTGATGACCGCGGACTGTACCTTTAAGATATGACTTCTATCTCACTTTGGCCTTTCAATCACTTTCCTTGTGTATTTCCATGTGCCAATATATGTCAATTAACGACAGTGAGTTGCACATTCTTTCCAAGCTTGACACCACTCACTGTGGTGTTAGTGATGGCTCCTTTGCAAGTTTCTTGTGATTTGCAAGCTCAGTGACCATCAAATTTGTTTTGAGACAAATGTATGCCTCTGTGATGGTACATTTTTCATATCTACCTCCTACTACCTGCCTCTGATGGCTGGAACTATCCACACAGATAGTGATGATGAATGTTGTGCGCGCCCAGTCCACCAAACTAAACCTACTGCTATCCTCCTGCAACATTCCGAGAAGGCTGCTCTCCCATCACAAATGAAGGCCATTAATGCCTTTCGTGCAGCAGAGGTTGCGAAGTGTGTGGCCAAAACTCAACAAGTTGCCAATACTGGTCATGCAAGCCAAACCACCCCCAGCTTGTCCCAGAATTCATCCTCTGGTGACTCCCCTGCACTATTAGGCTCAAGCTTGGCTGTACTTGAAAAGGGCAAAAGGGTGCGTGTTGAAGACATTTTTGATGAGGATGGATCTCAATGCAAGTGTATTTGCCATATGTGAAGCGGATGAAACTGACACCACACCTTTAGCTAAAAGATTGCATAAATCAACTGCAGTAATTGATTCAAATCTAGTCGACAATGATGGTCAATTTTTTGAAGATGATGACGACACGGAGATACAGGAGAATGCATATATTAATCCAAAGCATTAGTGCCATCATCTACCATCAAAAATTATCTACTAACAGTACTCAACCATCAGCAAAAAAGAAATGTGTTGAGGCCCAGATGATGTTGACATAGATGGCATCCCCATTGATGTTGATGTCCAATCGATTGTTGATTTGTCCTCAACACATGAAGGTAAAACAGCCAATGTTGATCATTTTTTTGGGCCAGGGTTCAAGAAAACTGGGTGAATGGGAAGGCAAAGAAGCACCAAAAATGCAAGAGCTGCCTGTAAGATTCCATTGATTTAGTTGTATTCACACACTTACTCATCTCTCATAGGAAAGGTTGTGTTCTTGTGAATGAACCTACAACTCTTCGCCGGCATGCAGAAGCAAATTTTGTGGTATGTGTTCATTATCACAGTGAATATAAACTGACAAGTACTATCACATAGGGAAAATACCGAACTTGGGCCAAAACAAATGGATTTGAATCGATGCTGCCCAGTGATGTCAAGGATCGCAAGGAGAAAGCTGTGCGTGCTCAACAGGCCATCAACTCACATTTAACCGAATGGAAGCTTGCAGAGCGGGTGGTCCCATACTCTGACAAGCTATTCAAGACAGTGGCTATTGAGTGGCTTATAGCAATGGAACAGGTGTGTTTGTAATGTGAGTACCTAGTTTTCCCATCTGCATAAATTGAGATAACATACCCATAGATTATATTCTTATCAGGTACTATACTAGTTACATCAAGTCCTTTACTTGAGACTGAGATATTATATTCTTATCAGCTCCTCCCGTTCGTGTTTGTTCAGCTTCAATAACTACAGGTTATGAGCCCTGTCTCGACCATGGATACCACACTCCCCAGTAACACCTCTGTGCTCTTCAACATCCCCAAGCTAGCTGAAGATGGCTTGAACTGGATAACCTACAAGGAAAGAACATTGATGGCCATAGGTGCCCAAGGTTTGATGTGTTATACTGATGGTCAAGCCACGAAACCAATCCCATTTAAAGTCAACGCGAAGATGAGCACCGTTATGAAGCCTGATGGCTCGACACCTACGCCTATGGAGATCAACAAGTTAGACAAGAGGATTGACGAGTTTTTCCAAAAAGACTCACTCATTAAGCAGCACATATTCAGCACTATTACCGATCACATGCTCCTCCACGTTCAGAAGCTCGAGGACACCTCAAAGATCTGGGCTGAAATATGTGACATTCATGAGGGTAAAACCAAACTCATTCAAATTGACCTGCATCGTTGATTGCAAGAAATGAGGTGTGAGGAGAATGGTGACGTAAAGGCTCACTTTAGCGAGATGCTTCAGCTCCACAAATCGCTGGCAGGCATGGGTGCTGCCATCGAGGACAGAGACTTCTATGTGATCCTACTAGGATCCCTCCCAGAATCATACTGACCTCTACTTTCATCCATAAACGCAGCCGCCAAAGTTATGCAAACACCTCTCAGCCCATTGTGGGGAACGTCCCCACTGTAGGCCCATATCCCATATAATTCCCATGCCTTCCCACCATTTTCCCACATGTTCCACTACCATCCCGCTACCCATCTGCATCTTCCCCGAGCCGTCTGCTACATGGAACCAAGCAGAACCCAGCAGAACCCAGTGGAACCCAGTGGAACAATCGTGTACTATACACATCAGATCCCTTTAGTCTTTGGAACATCCTCCTCCATCCTGTCCTTGTCCTTCCATCCTCGCTGGTGAGTACTAGTTATGTTCCCCGTGTCACTAACATGTTCCTATCTCATTTCCCATGTGTTACGGTACTTATACGGATCCTTCCGCTACTCGGGACCGATTCCTTATCTCACAGCCTCACCCGGTTGTAGCATAGCGCACTTCGGAACCCCTTCCTATATAGGTAGCAATAGATGGGATCTTAGTTTTTTTTACCTTCTGATAGACTCAACTCCACTTCCACTTACAGAGTACTTCCCAGTACTCCACTCACTGTCTAAAATATCTTCCTGAATCTATTCCTGATCACATTGCATCATTCCCGCCCCCATGAGTTCCGCTCGAAATGCCCGACATTGGATCCAACAACTTGGAGCAAGTACCAGACACAAGCCTGGTCCGACTTTGCCCAATCATCCTCCTGCAGGCTTGTAGTTTCTTTTCCCTCCGCTTGTTCCCCATTAGTTCTGTTTGTTCCCTGTTTGTTCTGTTTGTTCCGCATTAGTTCCATTAGTTCCGCTTGTTGCGCATTAGTTCTGCTCGTCGCACGCTGAGTTCTGCTCATTGGGAACCCTCCGCATCTTTGTGTTCCCAGTCCTAGTAAGGACCGGAACCCTTCGGGTCGCTATACAGAGTCTAGTCTTTGTTTCCTCGCACTTATTTGAGGACTCGCTACCCAGTAGCAATCCCCTCGGGACAAGTATAAGCCTTGCACCCTTGTTAGACTTCTGAATTACCCAGAGTCTATTTTCCTTACCCACACCATCCAAACTCATTAACGTAGTATCCAAAGAGTACGAGCATAGGCTCCTCACAGATCGATGTGGCTCAAAGAAAGGCAGTAGCTCAGCCCTAATGGTGAAGGGAGGTTCAGGAAAGGGCCACAAGCCTGGCAGACCACCCCAAGCCAATGCAGCTGTGACCTGTTTTAACTGTGATAGAAGAGCGCACAATAAGAGCGACTATTGGAGGCCAGGAGGAGGAAAGGAAGGCCAAGGGCCAAATCAGTGTCAGAAGAAGGGTCCACACTCACCAAAGGAAGGCACAAATGCCACAGCATCCACTCCAGAGTCTGAAACAAACTATGCCTTTGCAATGTCAGACCTCGCTGGTATAGCTGGGCAGATGAACATACCAGTTGAACAATGCGGGGCCATTATAGATTCAGGCACTACCTCCCATTTCTTTCCTGACCGCTCAAAGTTCCTCAATTTCATGCCCATAGAGCCTCAAGATGTGCATATGGCTGACAGATTGGCTGTTAGTGCAATCGGGAAAGGTGATGTCCAGTTAGACTTACCAAATGGAAAGGGCCAAATGTCTGTTACTCTTCGTAACGCACTATATGCACCCAAGATGGCCTTCATGCTAATATCCACCCATCATATAACAGCGGGCAGCCTCACCGTTCACTTTGAGGACAAGGTCTGTAAGATCATGTCCTGGGGACCTGACTGCATTGTAATAGCCACCATTCCCCAAGTTGAAGGGCTATACAGTGTCGCTGCATGTTCTAAGCACTATGCCAACCTAGCTACAGTCAAGCTCACCGTCCATGACCTTCACAAGACCCTTGGTCATATCTCACAGGCGGCTGTCAAGCACGCCATTGACAAGGGACTTGTCTGCGGCCTCGACCTCAACCTCGATGCCTCCTCAAAGGATGAATTCTGTGATGCATGTGTAAAGGCAAAGTCATCGCATCGCTCGTTTCCAAAGGAATCCAAGAGACGAGCCAAGACTTACCATGAAGTTATCCATAGCGACCTCTAGGGACCAGCACAGACAGTCAGTCTGGCTGGGTCAAGGTACTATATGAGTTTTACCAATGACTACTTGAGGGAGATGGCTGTAATATTCTTGAAACAGAAGAGTGAAGCCCTGGATGCATTTTGCCAGTATGAAGCCAAGCTCACGACACAGCATGATGGTCGCTGAATCAAGACACTTCAGTCTGATAGGGGTGGTGAGTACTTGAGTGCAGAATTTGATGCGCACCTGAAGGATCGTGGCATCGCTCGCAAGCTGACCATGCACAACTCTCCCCAACAGAATGGAGTGGCAGAGAGGCTCGACCGCCCTCTGGTCGAACATGCCCGCGCGATGCTGATTGCATGGGACCTACCCAAGTTTCTGTGGGCGGAGGCAATTAACTATGCAGTATGGTTGAAGAATCACTTACTGTCTAGCGCCATCCCAGGTCACACCCCATTTGAGTTAGTCAATGACCGCGTCCCAGACCTATTGCAGGCCCGAGAATTTGGCTGCCCTGTCTTTGTACACCTGGAGCATACGGGCAAGCTTGAGGCACGCGCAGAAGAAGCACTCTTTGTGGGTATAGATGCTGAAAGCAAGGGTTATCGAGTGTATTGGCAGTTGAGGCGGAAGGTGTCAGTCGAGAGGAATGTGACATTTGCACCAACTGGGGTTATAGTAGGCGAAGTTGCCCAAAATGAGGGGGAGTCATTATCTGTTAGCACTAACCAACCTGCTCAGAATAGTACCAGCACACCTAGCATTCTGGTCACTCCACCACTCCAACCTCCCACTAACCCAATCAGACTGTCCACCAACTCCGAACACCACCTGCACTGAGAACTACTTGAGTCCAACCCCCACCAGGGTACTATGCAATGCTAAATGAAGGTGAAAGGGCAAGTCTAGCGGCCGAATCTGTTTTTGACCCATCAGAGTCAGATCTTGCAGATGAAGAGGTGATCACTCACTGGCAGCAGTATGCTCTGGCAGCTGCAGAAGCAGAACTGACCCTAGCACAAGCATTGAACGGACCAGATGCAGTAGAATGGTAGGAAGCAATTGACTATGAAATTAGTCAACTCAAGAAGCTTGGAACCTAGGAAGTTGCTGACAAACCATTGGGCGCTAATATTATTCCCTGCCACTATGTCCTAGTGACTAAGCGCAGCCCAGATGGCCAGAAGTTAAAGCTGCAAGCTAGACTCGTTGTGAATGGCCAGCATCAGCAGTATGGGCACAATTACTTTGAGACCTTTGCACCGACCTCCAACATGTCTACAATCAGAGCCATTCTCACCATGGCCGCCCAGCAGGACTGGGAGATACATCAAGTAGACATCAAGAGTGCTTACCTCTATGCAGAGATTAAGGAAACCATTTAGATGAGGGCACCTCCTGGATACTTGAAGAAGGGAGATGAAGGGAAGGTGTTGAGGCTGTTGAGAAGTCTGCCCAGGTTGAAGCAAGCCGGATTCAAGTGGTCAGAGGAATTAGCTGGAGCATTTATGAAGATGGGGTTCTCCCAGTTGCAAGTGGACCAGGCGGTTTACTTCAAGCGATCGCAGGAAGAGCATACAGTCATCACTGTGTCCATGGACAACATGGCTGTAACGTTGAGGGACATGGTATTAGGTGCTTTAAGGCACAGATACGGGAGTATTTTGAAATCACTGACCTAGGTGAACTTCATTGGTTGCTTGGCCTCAAAGTAATGAGAGACCGCATGACTCAAACCATCACCTTGTCCCAAATGCCTATATCAACATGATAGTCGAACACTTCCATCTCACCAACGCCAAGAATGCCCAAACTCCAATGGATGTTGGAACTATCCTATCCGACTCTCAATCCCCCGCGACTTACATGCAGCTCGAAGACATGTGCAATGTACTGTATCAACAGGCGATAGGATCACTAATGTATGCAGCCACCAGCACGTGACCCGATATTGCATTCTCCATCGCGACGCTCTTGCAATCCATGTGAAACCCCAGTAGAGTCCATTGGGAGGCTGCCAAGCATGACATTCGCTACCTCAAAGGTACTTCTGACTGTCATATACCAGATCCAGGCTCCTCCAATACCACCTGTGAACATCCCCACCCCTGGTCCAACTCCCTGTTTTCCCATCTGCTCCATCCCTCCTTCTTCAACAATGCACAAAGTGCATCTCAGCAGGACAAGCCCTGCTACCTCCACCTGACCCCATTCTGCTCCTCTGACACTCCCCCTATGTCCTCCAACACTATACCCCTTCCATCCAACCCTATCTGGGGTTCCGCTCCTCCACCCTATCGGTCTGCCTGATCCTATTCCTACTCCCTCCACTTTTCTGACCCGCTCAGTTCCCGTTCCCCCGTTCCCCCGTTCCCCCGTTCCCCCGTTCCCCCGTTCCCCCGTTCCCCCGTTCCCCCGTTCCCCCGTTCCCCCGTTCCCCCGTTCCCCCGTTCCCCCGTTCCCCCCGTTCCCCCGTTCCCCCGTTCCCCCGTTCCCCGTTCCCCCGTTCCCCCGTTCCCCCGTTCCCCCGTTCCCCCGTTCCCCCGTTCCCTGCTCTTCCGACTCCCTGCACATCGGCCGCCTTTACATCCGTCCCCTCTGTTCTGCCCTGCTTTGGACTTCGTCCAAGCAGTTCCTTCCACTCCGCTTCTACTGTTGGTTCCGACCACAGTAACCTTCAACCTCTCTCCTGTTGGGCGGAACAACCCCCGCCCGACTTTCCCATGCTCACCTAGTCGTCCGTCAGTCCTCCTTTGGAGGACCCCCATTCCAATGTCCTGTCGGAACTCATGGAACTTGTGTTGGACTATATTCCAAAATTAGGGGCACATACATACTTGGGTAAGGGGCACAGCACACGAGCTGAAGCCAAGCCCCTCAGAATCTGCCTTACCCCTGAGCACGGTCTTAACACTGACCTCGGACTTACCTTAGGCGCTACAGATGCAGGGATAGAAGTGTATGTTGACACTGACTGGGCATCTCAGCCCCATCGCCACTCTATGTCAGGCTATATCATGTTGTTAAATGGTGGTCCAGTAGCATGGAGTGCTCGTAAGCAACCTCTAATCACGCTCTTGATGGCTGAAGCCAAGTACATTGCTTTAACGACTGTCGCAAGAGAGATCCTATACCTGCAGCTACTGATTGAAGAGTTGTACGACTCACCCCCTACCCCAGTATACTACAAAAACCAGGCTGCCATAGTGCTCACTTCTAACAACAAGTTTCAATCCTGTACCAAGCATATTGATCTTTGATACCACTTCATCCGCGCTCACGTCAAGAATGGCACATTCACACTTACATACTGCCCCACCAATGACAATCTCACAGACACTTTCACCAAAGCTCTACCACAGCCACGACTTCAGAAGTTACACAGGCTAATGAGCTTGGATTGCGCTTGAGGGGGAGTGTTGGATTCAGGAATGAAAGAGCAAGAGATAGTAAAGTGAGACAGTATGAGTGCAACCTGAGAATGCGAAGAATGATGCATTGACGTTGGCCAAGAATACTAATATTGAACTGTCAATTCCTAGCTATGGTATATTTCATTATCGCTACGCTACTTACTATAAACCTATGAGTTTCCGTTAGAACATCTCAGTCCTTTACTCAAGACTGAGATGTGAGTACCTAGTTTTCCCATCTGCGTAAATCGAGCTAACATACCCATAGATTATATTCTTATTGTTAGGTACCGTGCCGACTCAGGAAGCAGAGGGGTCGGGGCTTGGCTTCAGCTCTTGCGCTGCACCCTTAGCCGAGTACATGCCCCGAATTTGGAGCGGGTCCGATGTTGTCCGACGATAGGATGAGTGGACCGCTTAGGTCCACCTTGAGGGTCGGGAGGTGAGAGCTACTAGCGGAGGTTCCTACTTGGAGCAGAGCAGATGGAGGATAATGGGGAGGGTGGAGAGGAGCAGGGGGAATACTTGATAGGAGCAGAGGAGGTAGAGGATAATGTGGAGGGCAGAAAGGAGCAGGGGGAATACTTGATAGGGGTGGAGAAGTAGAGAGAATACTTAGAGCACGGATCTAAGTCGGAGCAGAGGGTCGGAGGTGACAACAAGGTGAAACTTGTGTCCAGAGGAGGCAAGGTCCTACTGATAATTCTCACAAGTAGTAACTGCAAGAAGACAAGTAAAATTAAGACTGGGGAAAATATCTAAGTACAGGATATGTTATATACTTCTATGTATGAGGCAGTGATCAGGATAACTATGTTGTAAAGCTATGTACCAAGGATATAGTTTGTAAGTACTTTACACAGGCGAAGACATAAGTCGGAGCAGATATTGATATGTACGTGTCGGATCAGTGATGGAGCGGTGATAGGAATTACCGGTGATCTGGAAGTAAGGGTCTATGTACCGAAGGGGAAAGTATATATCTATAAGGGGAAAGAGGTTCCAGTTGAATGGAGACGTTATGGAAGGGGACCGGTTGGGCGATCGAGCGGAAGCGTAAGGGCGGATGCGGACAATGATTGGACAGAGCAGAGGATGGATGGAGCGGAGGGGGTTGGAAAGTGGAGTGGATATTAATATCGGAGCAGTCAGATCAGGTATATGACATAAACTATATCACCTCCCGCACCTCATCAGTAAACCACAATGGTCTGTACAGAGCTGTACAGTTCACCAGAGCCACAGCTTGGTCCCACTGTCACAGACAGGCCCATCTCTGTACAGCTCTGTACAGAGCTTCCCAGAGCTCCACAGTAGCCCTCTAGTCACACAGAACCTTCCCAAACATATTAGAAATCGCTTTTTTCATTTTTATATCAACTCAAGTCAAACATGTAAAATTAAATTTAAACAAATGGATTGCAAAAGAAGCAACTACTCTACTGGACTCATCAATACAAACAGCGAGTAAGGATGTGAGATAATCAAAGTGCAAGAGTGCGAGAGAATGGGTTGTCATCATAGTTGTAGTCATTTGTCATTGTCATGTTGTTGTCGTGTCGTGTCATTGAGTCACCGTCGTTGTCGTGATAGCGCTGTCATAAAGACAAGTTGTTAGTAATGTATATATAAATGAAAATGAGAAAATGCACCTATTGTGCGCACCTCAAACAAACAAGCGCAAACACAAAACAAGCATGAAAATACTAGTAAGTAATGTACATACATACATACATACATACATACATAAAAAAAAACACCTTCGAGTGGCAAGAAAGATGGGCAAGAGACGGGGCATGATGGGGCACGAGAGACGGGCAAGAGAGATGGGTGAGAGATGGGGCAAGAAGACAGGCGAGAGATGGGGCATGAGAGATGGGCGAGATGGGGCATGAGAGACGGGCGAGAGACAGGGAGAGAGATCACACAGGGTGAGAGAGATCACACAGGGCGAGAGAGATGGGGCGAGAGATGGGGCATGAGAGACAGGCAAGAAACGGGGCACGGGAACATGAGAGATGGGGCGAGAGACAGGGCATACGAGCATGAGAGACAGCACAAGAGGAGAGGGCACGAGGCTCATCAGTGCTGGGGAACAGATCAACTAAGGTTGAAGTAGTTAGTGCTGAGTCTGCCGACTGTGCCGAGAGAGTGGGAGAGGGTGGTTAAGGTAAATATAAGCAAGCAGTAATAAGAAAATAAAGAAAATAAAAGACTTACTTGAAGGATGGCAGTGGTGCAGGTAGAAGTTCAGAGTTGAAGTGTAGAACAAAGACTTCTGAAATTTTCGACAAGTTGAACAATGACTTACATCAGCATTGCCGAGTTCCATCAGTGAACTGGTGGGAATGTGAGAAGGACATATATTACAATATATAGTAGACAATCACCAACATCAGTATAATTCTGCTACCGGCCGTTGCATTGTGATGCTTGACTTTATAAAGGAAAGCGGAGATTTGAATTCGCATGCACAGGTTTGCAACTTGCTAAAGGCTCATGGATCACCTAAACTCAAGATCGAGAGGTAGTTGGTGCAAAATCTGATGTTCGATCTGAATGAGTCATGCCTACCACTTGTGGAACTAGGTTCACAATTTTTAAGATCAGAGCAGAAGTTGGTACCTTGTAAAGACCGACAATTTGTCCACAGATCGAGCTTGAACCAAATGATATGCTGGTTTGGTTCATTGGTCCGAGCGCTTTGAATTTATAATGTAGTTCTGTTGGGTATCATTGACTACTCCATACAAAACTGCTGTAACTTCTTGTGGAAGCAATAATTTGTGCGTCAATTGAGCAAGAACCAAATCAAATGCTACATCGAACCTTTAGCCTATCTGCTCTGAATAGGCAGTGTTGGTCGGGTGGTGATTGATGGCTATTCCATACAAATTTGTTTTAGCTTTGCGTCGGCGGTACATTTTCATGACATAGACAGTAGGCTAGAGACTTGAGAGCAGTGGCTCATGGTTCACCTTGGCACTCAATTTACCATTTGATAGGTGTCCTATCCATTGTGCCATTGTCCATAAAATGGTGTGTCTTTATACCCTACTTCAATGATTGTTGATGCGCCCATAGACAAGGAGAATATCCCGGCTAGCCTATATACCATTAGCAGGCTTATGATTTCAATGTGTTTTACGATTACTGTCATCTTGCAGTCCTACACTTAATTGCTGTCCCCTCGTGTTGTTGGTAAAGTTGACCGTTTCTGGCCCCCTACATTAGTAATTATTTATCTGTCTATTTGGAAAGTCTCTGTTTGCATTTGTCGATCCCAACAATTATGCTATTGCTGGGCAATACTAGGCATTTATGTAAACCTCCTGAAACTGAAGAGAAGACCACAGAAAGCCTGCGGATAAAGATAGTGTCCTGAATACCCCATGTGCCATGTGCGGTACTGTGATTTCAGAATGTATTTACAATTGTGTCCATTTGTCACCTGTCCCAAGAAGTCACAGCTGTGCATGAATACTGTGGAGTTATGACCTAGTAACTTGACTCAGAAATTGACAGCCAAGGGTCATCCCTCGCCATGGTACTTCGCCTACTATTCAACAGCTGTCATATATATTTGGCTCATGCCATCAATGTAATCTATACATGTGTGTCGCTTCAACTTTAAAAGCCATCTTTTTCATATGTCTAATGTTCGTCAACTGTATATTGGTTTGGATGTGTGTGAAGAAGTTATATCTTTGCACAGCATCTGAGCTTTGTTCAAACAGGCAGGTGGCAATTAATTTGTATCATGCCTCGAGTCTCAAGATGATACTCTCTGAATAGCTAACAGCTGGCGGTGATTACCACTTATGACTGTGTCCCAAGAAGTTGGAGCTGTTTGCAGACCATGTGTCATCGTAGCAATGTACCTTGACTTCAAATTTGGCAGTGGAGGGTCATGTATCAACCTCAGTACCCAGCTTACAATTTGACTGCCCTCGGACGTATTGTGCCATGCATCATGTTCTAGTTGTAGCTGTGCACAGAATTCAGTGATGTTCATGGTTGCACTGCACTCCCCGGATCCAGTTTATCCAACACAAGCACGCAGATTCATGAACTGGAGCTTGAATCACACTGTTAGCATGAATGATCAAGAATACTCATGGTTGCGCTGCACTCCCTGATTTAGCTTAACCAACACAAGCATGCATATTCATACCATCTGACACAGCAAGCTTATGAATCCCCAGATTGGACTCGGAGAGCACTCTGAAGGTAGTAGCTCAATATTATTCATTTATTTTACACCAAGCAGATTAGCATCAAGCTGGACATTAATATGGAAGTGATAGTAAACTATACGATGAGGGATCTCTAGGCCGAGTCAAAGGCCGCATCATCGCATTGTGCCCTCTGCATTGCGAGGGCATTGACAGACATTCTGGCCTTTGCCACATCACTGATGTCGTTACGGTGGCTCCGTCCAAAAACCTTCCTAAACAGCAGAGTTCAGGTGATGTTTATTGAGAGAAATACATGACACACCTACTCCACCACTTGAGAAGCTTGTTGACCCTGCACTGTGCATCTCGACCAGGGGGCCTTTCAAAGAAGTCAACAATAGTACACCAGAATTGAACATAGTCAAAATTGCCATCAACAGACCATCATGATGTAACCAAAGAAAGTGAGAATCGAACCTGCCAGAATGGTTATCATACATCATCACTGACCTCGCCAGATACTATGACCTACTAGGCACATGATGTATGCGATTGAGCGAGGAGTGACCTTTTTCATATTGATGATCTGCACTATGTGTTTTTTGACCTTAGCTCCGTTGAAAGACTTCCTGGCGCGTCTGTTGTTCTGGATGATATCTGCTCCATCCCCATCACCTTCAACGTCCTTTGCTGAGGAAGGTGACGTGAACACGGCTTTATATCCCTGCCTAAAAGTGAGATTACAACCAGGCTATACTAGTGAAACAGACCTGAATGAGTATTTTGCCTTTGAACAAACCCTCCTCAAGATCATCCGGATTGGCAGTATACCCATCATACAGGTAGGCCGGAAAGGAGAGATCCATCACAATATAGCCCTCTGAGCAATCTCGAATGCCTGCCCGGACCCTGGTGAGCAGTGAGCATTTTTTTCTCGGCATTCCAAGAGCACTACTTACACTGGGTTGTTCCAATCTAGTTTGGCAGGGCAAAGCAGCCTGCCGCATGCATCATTGGAGAATCCACAGGTATGTTTGTCATTGGAGTCGACTGGTGAATCTGGCTTGAATTCCCGATTGACCCATTCAGAAACAAGAGCCTTGAGCTTCGAGGTATTGTCACCTCGAGCACTGTCAGCCCCCTGCCAAAGCTATAAGAAAAAGACTCAGCAATGAAGAACCAATCACTGACGTATGTAAAACCAACCATTTTCAACATCTGCGTGTATTCATTGTGCTCCATCTCTGACCCATTCCTGTAAAGCCATGGTAAGGTGGTTGAGAGGGTGACATACCCTATTTGTAGCTGATCTTGGCTACATAATCAAGCTCATGGTTAATGCTCACAAACCAACTTCAAAGTCGAAAGACTCACTCAATAGTATGGTCTTCATTGCCACCTTCATATCTTCGATCGATTTCAGCAACGAGGTCCTCAATGTTATCGAATAGAGCAACAATGCACTTGATTGCCCTTCCCTGAGCCGCATAATAGTTTGCTTGCCTAAAACATACAGTCAGAAAAGTAAATGATAGAGCAGTACGTGTGATCACAGCGGTCATACTTTTCTTTGACCACACGCCCCAACTCGAGAGCCTCTAGCTTCTCCTCCAACTGGGCAATTCTTTGTCTCTGGCGAGCCTGCACAGATGCTGCCTGTACTGCAGACTGTTGGCTGTGCGCGTTGGTTGTAGATGTTTCGCGATGCTTGCTCTGCATGCCTTTGACGTTGCCATTTCTCGGTGTCCAGTGGGATGTCCTCAGCGTGCACCATAGAGACAAGGGGAAAGGAAAAAAATGAGCTGGTATAGAGAAGGGCATTGCACAGCAAAGGGAAGGATGGAAAGCACGACTTGGGGACAAGGGATGATACTAATCACCTTGTACCTTATATACCCGTTGGCTAACCGTGCAAAAAGCATATTCCTATTCAGGACAACGTTGAAAATATGGTGATGAAGTCGCTTGAGCAAATGCCTGTTTACGAAAATACTAACATTAGATATAAGGAACAAAGTCAAAAACAGAATGCTTGATATTCTCCTAGTATATTAAGCTCGTATAGCCCTGTGAGATTGGATGATGTAATCCTGTCGGGTAGCTGCCTCAGTGTGATCGACTCAGACTCAGAGGGGGTTCGTGTACTCATCTTCGTTGGTCGGGTCAATAACGGGCAGTCTGATGCCCAGTAAGGATAGTCATCCTGAATAGATCAACAGGTATCCTCGAATCATCCTGCATTCTCATATATTCCGCAAACCAGGCCTTGAGCTCTTCCAGACACTGCAAATTTGTCAATTTCACATACATCAATATTCAACAGATAGTACATATGCAGAGTCCCCAGCAACAACCGCCTCCTTCTGCCTCAGTACCCGACATTGTTTCAGCATCTGGCAAGGGAGAATGTTGTTCGCTCGGACTGGCACCTAGACTGATATGATAGCGAGTGCAACTTGAAGGATGATTTAGCTTGTTTTTCAAGTTGATGCGTAGCATAGTCACTAAGACCGGGCAAAGACATGGTGTCCCCAATTTATGACAGTTCTTAGTTTCTTGTTCAAAGGCTCAGAGGATGGTGACTCCGAGTTTCATGGTCTTGATTTTTCTTTTCTCTCTGGATGCCTAAAGGAATGACACCTTGTCTGGTCTGCACGTCAAAGGCTTTAGGATTCAATAAGTACAAACAACCATTGCGAAGCTCACTTCTATTTGTGATGATTATATATCATTTGAGTACATATAACGCAGAAGCCTGATAATAATGCACAAAAAGCATGTGTTCACGACACAGCAGATTCATATCTAACTTGTGCACAACAATATTAATTATCAGTCAGCATCGTCATGGTTGGCAAATTTTCAATGGTGTGTTGAATCTGCCACTGATAGATAATAACTTCCTGGTAGTGACTATCAAATTATTCGAATGACTTGGATGACTCGAAGGTATGCTGCAGTAATGAAAATTGAGCTCAAATTTATGAGCTTTGGAGGGAGCTTTAGAAAGAGACATAATTATGATCGCACTGGTCATCCCAATCGTACTTGTCACCATCATTGTCCCCCATAGCTCCCTCATTTAGTTCTCTGTCGAGTACCTCTTCATATTCTTCATGGCCGTCGTCATAATTGTGACCCTCGCTATCACCAGCCTCTTCAAGGTCTGCGTCGTCCTCACTATCTTCAATTACATTGTCCATAGGATTGGCCAGCGCCACCGATACAAAACCCAGGCAATCCCTAGCGATCTTCCGTAGCATTGGGGAATGTCCGACACCAAGGTGAGTATACCGCATGAACATATCACGATCAATGAATCTGGCTCGAAATTTGAGTGTTAATGTGTTACTAGGAGATCTGTACCACCTACATCCCAACATAATACTGCTCCCAGTCATCCAGCTGTCCTACAGGGCATGCCAGTGACTTTCCATAGCGCAGTGAGCTCACACCGTGTCCTGTGGCAAACGCAGGGATCAGATGTGCCCCCCGGATTACCTGCCCAGGATCAAGGAACCCAAAGGCATCCCGGTCGGACTCCTCCACAAACCCAATCTTTGGAAGGTGAGCATATTTAATGCCAGACCTATGGCCCTGTATGGCTGCCAGCCATCTGACCCAGAGTACCTTGAGATGCCACTTCACTGGTTGAGCTCCACCACTGAGCCATACCTCCATATGGTAGATGCCCAATACCTGGGCATACCAGTAGGGGTGGCTAGGGGTTGTCTCTCCTGAAAGCACCATGATGTCCCCATGTGTTCTTGGATTGATCGTGTCATACTCATGCCTCAAGTTGTAGGTCATATAGTGCACCTGCATAGTCTGGACGGAGTAGATCGTGTTATTGGGAATAATAACAGAGTTTCGTTCCTCGTCTGTGAATGTATGGTCGCAACAGCTAACATCTAGCTCCCACAACCTGTAGATGATGTGGTCCCTTAGTTTTGGTACAAAATTCTAAGTGTCTCTGTGAATAAATTATACCGTGCCGCCAGAACAATGTTACTTCTACCTTAAGGGCAGGATCACCATCATTTTCTCTGAGAAATGCAAAAACATCGACTGGGTTGTTCCGAGTAGTTGTGATATGGTGATGCTTTTCATAGGACGCCGATGGGGGGGCATTAGCTGGCAGTTGGCTGCTAGAGGACTATGTGTCTCCAACTTCTGCTACTCGTCGTAGTATGCAGCGCCTATGCTCGTGTTTGGCTAATTGCGCCGGGGTATCTACTTTGCTGGTCAGTGGATAAAAGGCCTTCAGTGCTTGGTGAGCAAGCTCTCCCTGACACGACTTAACTTTAGGTACATAGCATGAATTTAGACAGTACTTACGATTTGAGTAGAGAAGGAATCTGTTGTCCCAAAAAGCCGGATGGTTCTCACATAATCCCCCATGGCATGAAACTTGTAGGTTGCCAAGTTGAACCTCTTCATCCTCGGCCCATTGGACTCTGGGATGGTGCCATTCATTACAGAGCGTTTGTTAAGGTCGTGCTCAAGGGAGAGGTTACTCAAAGGGCTTTGGCTTCAGCTCGTGCGCTGTGCCCCTTACCCAAGTATGTGCCCTTAATTTCCGGGGGACAGAGGGGAAGTCCAATGGAAGTCCAGGGAATTCCGGAGGACAGAAGTTGGTGGAGTTTGGCGGAACTCCGGAAGACTTATGTGGGGATGGAGTAAGGCTACTACAGAAGTCCGGAGTAGAAATAGAACAGAGTTTAGACTACCTTAAGGTAGAGCCGGAGAAGTAGTCCTAAGGTTTAACCCCTAAGACTCAGAGGTGGACAAGAGATGAGACTCAAGTCTGGAGATTGCAGGAATGAGCAGAACTAAGATGATATTTGAACTGAGGAGTTCCGGAGTTTTACAGGAGTTTATATACTGTAGGTATCATGTAAGTAAATCAGTCAGCACAGTAAAAGCTATGTCTGAAGCATATGGAGGGTCTATTAGTAAGTGTACAATGGATCAAGGAAATGAGGTCAGAAATGAAGTGCCAACGGACGGATCAGTAAGCAAAGCGGAAAGGTGTACAACCGGTAACCGGAGAGCAGTGTTCTAAAAGAAGATAGGTGTAAGTCCAGAGATGAAAATGGAGCGCCGGGTGGAACAGGACAGAGAACCGGACTTTCATAGGGGAGAATCCGGAATTCCAGATCCGGAGGTATGGGATAGTGTCGGAGGAAATAGGGGTAGTGTTGGAGGAGTGGAATAGAGTCGGGCGGAGGTAGCAGGGCTATTCCTGCTGAAATGCACTTTGTGCATTGTCGGAGAAGGAGGGATGGAGCGGATGGGGAAACAGGGGGTCGGACTAGTGATATGGATGTTCACAGGTGGTATTGAAGGTGCTCGGATCCGGTATATGACAGTGTTGGGCAGCTCTTCGCTGGTAGGTTGCTTTTTCCTTGGGTAATTCCAGAGTAGTGAAAGCCACACAAGTGTCGTCTCGAAATTTTCGCAACGTCCGAGACAGTTTCTTGAAAGATTCCTCAAGAAAACTTACTGTAGAGTCTGAATGCATTCTAAGCTTGGCCAATACATGCCACTCTGCAAATCAATATAGCAGAGATTGCACAAGTGCATCATGTTTGGCGGGAAACAGCTGGTCAAAGACCGGAATGGCACACTGACAATGAAGATCTATCAGCGAGTCAAATACAGACAACTAGTAAGTAGGAAAAACCTGTAATATGTTTTCAAAATTACGCGCGGCTAATCTTTTCATCTCAGATGTGTTGTCTGAGAACTTACAAATAATGCCGTTACCAAAGGTCGGGACCTGTCGAAACCTACAGTAAGGTTAAGGGTTGGCAATTGTTAGCAGGCAACAGCACCGCTTACGAGATCCCCATACCTGCTGTCAATGGCCGTGATAAGCTCACTACCGCGAGGAAGGGCATGGAGGAGCCTAAGGAGGTTTGTGAACAGTGCTTTCCAAGTGCCTAGTTCACACTCATGCATGAAGTCAACTATGAGCATGCGGAATGAGTCAAAGCCAAGCAGTCCAAGCTTCTGAGAAAATTGATTCTGTGAGTAGAGTGCATGAGCTGATAATAATAAGAAAAGTAGTCTCACTTACCAGAGTAGGTACCCAAGAGCCCTCTCCAAGGGTATGCTCTACCTTGACACCGTCTACTGTATTTCCATTCATGTAGATAAAACCACGAGCTTTGACTACCCTTGTCATCACATACTCATGAAGGTTAGCGACACGATTTTTCATGTCCCTCGAAAGCCCAAGAAAATTAAACAGGCTTTTCGGTGTCAGACAGTGAGGGCACGGACACAAGCCCATGTCTTTGATAGTCGCGATTAGAGCCCTGTAAATTTATGAGTGATTTGATCTTTTTGAAAAGGTGAATGGAGCAACACACTTTTCAGGATAATTGGCGGAATACGTGAAAATTCGGGGAAAGACCCTCCACACCACTCCGTCGGCACATTTCAGAACAATGCCATGGTGGTATGCGGACAGAAAGTCTTCATCCAACAAAATGTCCCAGCAGGAATGAAATAACACCCTGCAACAGTGGGCATGAAGGGACGCTATGCCTGTTTTCAATATGTGAGATAGGCTACTTAAAATATCTTTGACACTGTCAGGAAGCTGATATTGTCAATAGGAGTAGACATATATATGGCAAAAAGGAAAATTTACCGAAGGTAAAAACCCTACCAGGTGACATGCCCCTGACTTGGGTGATGATTGTGCGTATTTCGTCAAATTTCCGAAATACATATACAGCGGCCAGGCCTTGGCAGTCCCGAAGTTTGCTAGATGAGTGGCATTGGAGAAAAACATCAGACCAGCAATGACATGTTCCAGTGAACATCCAGGTTCCTTCCGCAGCCTCTGAATGTTGTCCTTAGCTTCTAGCCAGGCATCCGAGGTGTAGAGTTCGTCGTAAATCCGCTCTTCATGGCCGTCTAGAGGGTCCTTCCATAACCGTTTAAAAGGAAAAAGATGGTACACCCCAGCTTGTACATCTGCAAATGCCGCACATATGACTTCAACAAGAGGTCGATAATGGAATCCTTGGATAGTGTAAGGCTGAGGGCCATCCTCCCTTGACTTTGTGGGAATATTGATAGTGACACCAGTCTGAACCCAATCATCTGGAAAATTAACTCCTTTGCCGCTCTCATCCATATCCAATTTTTGCCAGCTCCGCCTCACTGAGAAGTTCTTGAAATCCTTGTGGTTGAAATCATCCGCCAGAATGACATCTTTGACCAGGTGCAAGACTTTAGTTTCTGATAATAGATTACCACCAGAATGCATCCAAGACATAAGCCGATAGACAGACATGTTGGGAAAGGGGTAAGGCGGCGCGAAGACCTTTGGCAGAGAATCAGCCCCTTGAGTATCACTGCTGGTAGCTGTCGGAGCCGTTTTTGCAAGTAGCGATGATTGAATCAACTGATCCGGTTCAAAGGAAGGACGGCGTGGATAGAACTGACAGAGGCCAAACAAGTTGAAGGTGGTCTTGAGGGTGTCTCTTAGGGTTAGAAGAATGCGTCAAATTCTAGATCGGGCGGGTAGTGAGGCTGTTTGTAATAATGGGATGCCTGCACTATCAGAATAATTGAGATCATCCGGTGAAGGCTCGATATCATCGAGAGATCTTGGAATCCGTCCCATTGAGAGTGCACCACACTCCTCTGAAATGTCAAGAATAATAGGTAAACATCGCAGAATGACCGCCAAAGGGGACATGTACCTGTTTCATAGTCGGTACCAGAACCACTCCTGGGCTCCATCTCAACATCGACTTGATCAATTTGTGGCTTCTCTGAGTCCGAGTCAAGGGTGTGCTGCGAGTCTACAAGACTTGACTCGAACGCACTGCATGAACCGTGAGCCATAGTAATTGACCTGAGGAGTCTGCAAGGGGCAATAAGTTTCAAATTTGGACGGTCCCTCACTGGATGTCCGACGACTGAGATTCTGAGCCCCTGCCAAAGTTGAGAATTTAGTACAGCTCGGAAGGTTAGCAAAGATGTCACTCACCGCGACTGACTGTGCTTTGGAAAGCTTTATACATGCCTCCTTTGCATGATATTGTCGCTTCTGACTCGCCAGACTGCTGGCTCTCTTGAAAAAAAACAGGATGTGCGATGCCTACTGAGTCCCCGATTGTCTGTGGTCCTCTCCCAGGAACAGCCCAGAGCATTGCAAGACACCATCAGAACTTGAAGAAAGAGGAATACACCGATCCAAAGTGTTTTGGGAAAGCACATGGCACTTTGGAGCTGACTAGCACTTGCAAGGACTTAAGTTGCAGCCAGTGGCATGGATATACTATACTAGTCACGTATTTTGAAATTTCAGAAAGTTTCAGCACCACGTTTATGGTAGTATCAGTCATTTGAAAGGGTGATGCAAGAATGCGAGTGACTGTGACAGACGACTCGACTAGTGGTTTCAAAATCAGGCGTACTATGTTACATGATTCGGTGATACTACTGGTATTGTGAAGGCAAGTTCAGAATTGTAACGATACCGCAGACGATACATAAGAAGCGATTGATATAATCTTCACAAATGGTCATCTACATTCTGGACAAGCTCTGTAAGCACATAAGTGACCAGAGAAAATACCTAAAGTAACACATACCAGTTATCCGCAGGGTGCATCTCTTTAGTACTATTTAGGATGTTGAGTACAGTGTCAGTCCGACGCACAGAAGTCTTGCTGTGGTTGCACACTTGGGCAGAGAAATTTGCAACGGGTTGATGGGACAATGCCACGCATTGACCCAAGATATCCAGTAGAAACTGCACTTCTTGCTCTGCCTTCAAGTAGTCCCTTTTTGAATCTTCGCGCATGACATGGGCGAGAGCTTCCCGCCTTTCGTGTTCCGAGACTTCCCAACATGTGGCGTGGTAAAGCATGCGGTGACGTTCATGAACGGCTTCCAGATAGTGGACAACACATTGGAAAGAGCTTAGGCTAAGGTCTTGCAAAATGCTCATATATGCATCCCTAACCTAAATGTAACACATACTATCAGAACTAAGAGACATGTTCGAAACAATTCCTACGCTCTTGCTGATGGCTTCTGATGTGTCATTGAAATCAACAGACCAGCCTGACAATCGGTCAAAAAGACATTGGTCTTCAAAGGACGCAGTCCTGCGATGGGGAAGATCGCCATATTTGCTCTCAAGAGAACAACTTAGAGTCTGCAGCCCAGTTCCGTTATTAGCAATATGGAATGAAATCTTGGAATTAGGTGTTGGAGGAAACATCTCATCATCTGATGTGGTGTGGGCTGCTATTATTTTCAAATTTGAGTCTATCCACCAGTGACTACTACAAATGAGTCATTCATACCTGATTCTATTGTAGAAACTAATGATGGTGAGCTTGGAGGAGAAATTGAATGATGGCTGGGAGCACTGGGAGTCCTAGCAGCGGAAGGATAACAAGGGCACTGAAGAGGTGTGGAGGGGTATACACATGGACTCCCTTCAGCTTGAAGTTCAAGTTCATTGTGCTACTACGATTGGCATGCGTAAGGGTTGTGGTAAATAGGCCCATCGGAGTTTGAACGTCCCGGAGCTTGTGGCAAGTATAAGTCTTTTTTCTTATAGCACATCACAAAAATGGGAACTTAATACATATCCAAAATGGAACTAATTTTAGCACATACCAAGATGGGGAACTGGGTCTGAACCTTACTTCAGGGTAGCCAGAATTATTGCCTAATTGTGCTATGAAGCACTCAGCCGCTGAAGGCTACACATACTTGAGAATGTGCGTATGGTGTCGGAGTCTCTGCCCTACCGTAGTACGTCACCAGTCACATAGCTAATATAAAAAAGCTCACCCCTGAAGTCAGAACATCTGAATCAACTCCCCAAGTGACACTATGCTGCAGAAGAATATAATTAACACTCACTTGGCCTTGGACAACTTGAGGATGTCTGAGTCAGAAAGTCAGGAAGCTGCCGCAATGAGAATAGTGGTAGGTGTCTGCAGCTGCATGTTTTCATTCAAGTACTGATGGAAATCAGGAGGCTGGAGCTGGTCCCAATTTTGGCTGTAAAGTCATAGTACAAGCTCAAGATTCTCACACTGCTAGCAGTGGTACTTGTCAGACTCGCAAGAGGAAGATTGGAGGTGTCAACACCGTTGACAAGGAGAACGTACTATTTCCGAATGGCCACGGCACCCCCGACTATCAAGCGCATCTGCCAGGAGAAAACTGGCACCGACTGGCAGACAGTCCTTGATGTGATTGCATATGGTGAAGAACAGCGAAATAGACGGGATAAAGACATGGTAGTTACTATAGAGGGAAAGTAGTTGTAAGAAATTTTACTTACAGGGATGGTATGGTCACGGTAGATCTCGGATTATGATCAATGTGTGGTAAAAAGGATTGATGCAGACTCGACTTCGCACTTTATGTGTGCTCTCGCGCTGCCTTGGCCCCAAGTCCGAGCAAGCAAAGTATCAGCATTTGCATTGTTCAGATGCATGACCTATTAGTACTATGGTAGACGGTGAGCTGCGAATCCTTGGCAAGAGAAGAAGAAGAGCCTTCGACGCAGCGAATAAAAGTATCAATCGAACTTGAACTTCATGCACTGGGACTCAGAAACACCATAGGACAATAACAAAAAAACGGAAGACTAAAAAAGAAAAGCAGTTCAAGTTTGTAGCATGAATGTCACTCTGGGCCGAATCGATGTATACAGTATATGCCACAAAGTTTGACACATCAATCGAGTGATGCTGACTTTGCTCGAGATTGACACTCGTCAATTATCGGTTGAAAGGATCGCAGTGTGGTTGTTTGACTCGGACAGTCCGAGTCAATGTTCGGTCGATACTACTAGTAGTATCCGCGTCAGAGATCAAACAATCCGATGAGTCAGGTTCAAGTTCAAGTTTGAATTCATTGAATGGAGGCCAGATCCGTAGTACTAGTAGTAAGCCTTGTGCCTACTAGTCCAGATGTCAGAGTCCGGGCTGAATTGATCATTATCATATGATATGTTTGATGCATCGATAGTGATGCTGAACTTTGCTCGAGATTGACACACTGGGTTCGTCAATCAGTATTGGTTGAAATGGTCGCAGTGTGGTCGTCTGACTCGGACAGTCAACATTCGGTCGATGCTAATACTAGTAGTATCCACGTCAGAGATCAAACGATCTGAGTCCAAGTTCTTTGAGTTGGAATTTGTTGAATGGAGGCCAGATCTGTACTAGGAGTAGTAAGCCTTGGCCGGCCGCCTATTACACTGACTTGATTCCCTCACCATATTTTGATTGCTCCTTCATTCACTGCAGAAACGAGACATTGATCCTAGTCTATTCTGAGGCATGTAGCTTGTATAATCCCACCTCAACAGTAATTCCAACCTAAAGTCGACGTGGTAAGGATCCTGGGAAGGCAACAATTGTAAATAGACCCTTTCCAGACTTTGCACTCTCAAATTTCCTGACCCGTACCTTGCAAAATACTACCTAATACCATACTAAGTCGCCCAGGATATTCGTTCTATGGCCTTCAGATAACGCTAGAAGTTGGTTTCAGGTGAGTTCCTCGAAAATTTCGCTAAGTCCCTTAAGACAAGCCATGAACAGCAGATCATGATGTTTTGAGGCACACTACCAGCATGCATGGACTATGGAGGTGGCTGGTGGGCACCAAAATAAGGGTAGGGAGATGGAGATGGCTGATGCATATCCTGAGGTGAGTGCTGTGGGCTGGAGGAATGGAGCCCTGGGGTGTCATTCAACTGACTCAGATAGCCTTCGACGTGCAGACCAGACAAGCCGCCATTCCTTTGAAAATGCATACTGTCAACTTGTCTTCTAGCTCTCCTTCCAAGGCGTCCAGAAAGAAAAGAAAACTCAAGACCGTGAAACTCAACCATCCTCTGAGCCTTCAAACAAGAAACTAAGAACTGTCATAAATTGGGGACACTGCGTCTTTGCCCGGTCTTATGCTACGCGTCAAAAACAAGCTAAATCATCCTTGCACTCACTATCATATCAATCTAGGTACCGGTCTGAGCGAACAACATTCTCCCTTGCCAGATGCTGAAACAATGTTGGGTACTGAGGCAGAAGGAGGTTGTTGTTGCTGGGGACTCTACATATGTATCTGTTGAATATTGATGTAGGTGAAATTGACAATGCATGTTGCCTATTCCAAACTGAGGTCCAGGGCTGAAGAAATCATCACCTTGAGGCAACTGTGGCACCGCTTGGTTCCTGACGTTCAGCGGAGATATATGGGACCTGGGGTGTATTATATTGCAGAGGGTATGTTTCTCCCGCTGGTTGTTGATAATCGCATGCATTAACGTGGGTAAGAGCACTGCTAGGGCGTCTCTGAGGCTGGCCTTAGAACTTGTACTTGGCCGAGCAGGGTGGTGGAGGATACTACCAAGACCAGGGAGCATCTGTGGGGGGCTAGCAGGATGGTTCTCTGATACATTACATGGCTATTCAGAATAGAAGATCCGTTTTCTCTTAACTGCAGACACAGTAGATGTGCGGATCCTCGTAACTGATTTGATATGCGCGTCGGTTAGCACT